>NC_054535.1:108798284-108998284 GCF_017654505.1 Polyodon spathula | reverse complement strand
CTATATCTATATCTATATAGATAGATAGATATTTTTAACAATAAGCTAAGCTTTATTAACAGTTAAAAACAGGTAGAATATATATAAGCTAGTTTCTAAAGGGTCTTTGTTTAATTTAGGTTTCCAGCCATGTCTTTGTTTCAGGCAATGTTTCAACACTAAGTTACCACACAAAAAGAAAACAAATGATATGTAACAGTATATTATAAACATAATAAAACATTGGACACTGACTCAGCCAATCAAGATGAACGCCCTCTAGTGTAAACAAAACGCTTCATTCAAGCAAAATCAATCCACTTTAATTAAAAAATGACACGAAAGATATATCGGAGTATCTGGTGTGTTGATCAAAGTTAACACGCAATAGTTATTCTCTTTTACACGGGTTGCATGGGTCTCTGCATGGTATTTCAGGGGCTCCTGTTAAAGATTACATTTAACAGGATTAACATTAGCAGTCAATGTAAAATACATTGCAACGGTAACCTCTTCTACTGCAGTAGTACAATTACCACTTTGAATAACCAGTCCTCCGAATGGAACTGTCTGCCACGCCGGTCATTAACATTTCATTATGACACTGTTCTTTAGGGGATCACTATATACCTATAACTGCTTCACTAGTCTGTCGTGCTGTGCAAGTTAACTTTGACAGATCTCATGCAGGTTTACACTTTTGAAAGGGTTGAACGTGTCGTAGATCACGTGATGTTAACCCTTTACTGCCCCGGGTATCTTCCCATATCAATTTATATGGCTAAGTTCTCAATGTCAGATATATTGGACACTGGGCAACAAAGGGTTAAAGGTGTTTATGGATCAGCGGCACGTTACACAGAATGTAACACGTTGTTTAATCTTTATTGATAATGAGAATGTACATTTCACTGCTGCCCCTTCTCTGTGGACTTACCTGTCTGTCTTCTGCACAATGACATGATTTTAATTCCAGTCAAGACCTTCTGCCCCCTGTCTGTCTCTCAGCCTGTCCTGTTCTGTTGTGGTTTTACTTCATGCTATTAAAATGCTCTGCCCAAGCAACCTGCATTGCCGGTTCTCTCTTTATTCTTTCATTTGAGCGTTTTACTGTTATTGAATCTTTCAGACACAACTCAGATTTACTTTATACTGGGGGTGTGCAGATGCTTATGACAAGCCAAATGACCATTTTGAGCACTACTTCCTAAACATGAAAATGTTACAATATACTAAATGAACAGATCAAGCTTAGTATGATAGTCTGCAAAATCAGATGAGAGCTTTCAATACATCAGGATAATACATAATCATTATTTACAAAATCCTTTTCGTCTAGTTACTAAACTGCAACTTTACTGCTATAATACTTGCAAATGTTGTAAAATGGAAGGACACACTTTATGGTGTGAAAGCTGGGTGTTTGCACTGAAAGCTGCATTGGAAGCATGTGAAAGCTGGGTGTGTGCACTGCAAGCTGCATTGGAAGCACGTGAAAGCTGGGTGTCTGCACTGCAAGCTGCATTGGAAGCATGTGAAAGCTGGGTGTGTGCACTGCAAGCTGCATTGGAAGCACATGAAAGCTGGGTGTCTGCACTGCAAGCTGCATTGGAAGCATGTGAAAGCTGGATGTGCGCACTGCAAGCTGCATTGGAAGCATGTGAAAGCTGGATGTGCGCACTGCAAGTTGCATTGGAAGCATGTGAAAGCTGGATGTGTGGACTGCAAGCTGCATTGGAAGCATGTGAAAGCTGGGTGTCTGCACTGCAAGCTGCATTGTAAGCATGTGAAAGCTGGGTGTGTGCACTGCAAGCTGCATTGGAAGCATGTGAAAGCTGGGTGTCTGCACTGCAAGCTGCATTGGAAGCATGTGAAAGCTGGGTGTCTGCACTGCAAGCTGCATTGGAAGCATGTGAAAGCTGGGTGTCTGCACTGCAAGCTGCATTGGAAGCATGTGAAAGCTGGGTGTGTGCACTGCAAGCTGCATTGGAAGCATGTGAAAGCTGGGTGTGTGCACTGCAAGCTGCATTGGAAGCATGTGAAAGCTGGGTGTCTGCACTGCAAGCTGCATTGGAAGCATGTGAAAGCTGGGTGTCTGCACTGCAAGCTGCATTGCAAGCATGTGAAAGCTGGGTGTCTGCACTGCAAGCTGCATTGGAAGCATGTGAAAGCTGGGTGTGTGCACTGCAAGCTGCATTGGAAGCATGTGAAAGCTGGGTGTGTGCACTGCAAGCGGCATGTGAAAGCTGGGTGTCTACACTGCAATCTGCATTGGAAGCATGTAAAAGCTGGGTGTCTGCACTGCAAGCTGCATTGGAAGCATGTGAAAGCTGGGTGTCTGCACTGCAAGCTGCATTGGAAGCATGTGAAAGCTGGATGTGCGCACTGCAAGCTGCATTGGAAGCATGTGAAAGCTGGATGTGTGCACTGCATCTGCATTGGAAGCATGTGAAAGCTGGGTGTGTGCACTGCAAGCTGCATTGGATGCATGTGAAAGCTGGATGTGTGCACTGCATCTGCATTGGAAGCATGTGAAAGCTGGGTGTGTGCACTGAAAGCTGCATTGGAAGCATGTGAAAGCTGAGTGTGCGCACTGCAAGCTGTGCACTGCAAGCTGCATTGGAAGCATGTGAAAGCTGGGTGTCTGCACTGCAAGCTGCATTGTGAAAAGCACTGCAAGCTGCAAAGCATGTGAAAGCTGGGTGTCTGCACTGCAAGCTGCATTGGAAGCATGTGAAAGCTGGGTGTCTGCACTGCAAGCTGCATTGGAAGCACGTGAAAGCTGGGTGTGTGCACTGCAAGCTGCATTGGAAGCATGTGAAAGCTGGGTGTCTGCACTGCAAGCTGCATTGGAAGCATGTGAAAGCTGGGTGTCTGCACTGCAAGCTGCATGTAAAAGCTGGGTAGCTGCACTGGAAGCATGTGAAAGCTGGGTGTCTCCACTGCAAGCTGCATTGGAAGCATGTGAAAGCTGGGTGTGTGCACTGCAAGCTGCATTGGAAGCATGTGAAAGCTGGGTGTCTGCACTGCAAGCTGCATTGGAAGCATGTGAAAGCTGGGTGTCTGCACTGCAAGCTGCATTGGAAGCATGTGAAAGCTGGGTGTCTGCACTGCAAGCTGCATTGGAAGCATGTGAAAGCTGGGTGTGTGCACTGCAAGCTGCATTGGAAGCATGTGAAAGCTGGGTGTGTGCACTGCAAGCTGCATTGGAAGCATGTGAAAGCTGGGTGTGTGCACTGCAAGCTGCATTGGAAGCATGTGAAAGCTGGGTGTCTGCACTGCAAGCTGCATTGGAAGCATGTGAAAGCTGGGTGTGTGCACTGCAAGCTGCATTGGAAGCATGTGAAAGCTGGGTGTCTGCACTGCAAGCTGCATTGGAAGCATGTGAAAGCTGGGTGTCTGCACTGCAAGCTGCATTGGAAGCATGTGAAAGCTGGGTGTGTGCACTGCAAGCTGCATTGGAAGCATGTGAAAGCTGGGTGTGTGCACTGCAAGCTGCATTGGAAGCATGTGAAAGCTGGGTGTGTGCACTGCAAGCTGCTGCATGTGAAAGCTGGGTGTGTGCACTGCAAGCTGCATTGGAAGCATGTGAAAGCTGGGTGTCTGCACTGCAAGCTGCATTGGAAGCATGTGAAAGCTGGGTGTGTGCACTGCAAGCTGCATTGGAAGCATGTGAAAGCTGGGTGTGTGCACTGCAAGCTGCATTGGAAGCATGTGAAAGCTGGGTGTCTGCACTGCAAGCTGCATTGGAAGCATGTGAAAGCTGGGTGTCTGCACTGCAAGCTGCATTGGAAGCATGTGAAAGCTGGGTGTCTGCACTGCAAGCTGCATTGGAAGCATGTGAAAGCTGGGTGTCTGCACTGCAAGCTGCATTGGAAGCATGTGAAAGCTGGGTGTCTGCACTGCAAGCTGCATTGGAAGCATGTGAAAGCTGGGTGTGTGCACTGCAAGCTGCATTGGAAGCATGTGAAAGCTGGGTGTCTGCACTGCAAGCTGCATTGGAAGCATGTGAAAGCTGGGTGTCTGCACTGCAAGCTGCATGTAAAAGCTGGGTAGCTGCACTGGAAGCATGTGAAAGCTGGGTGTCTCCACTGCAAGCTGCATTGGAAGCATGTGAAAGCTGGGTGTGTGCACTGCAAGCTGCATTGGAAGCATGTGAAAGCTGGGTTGTCTGCACTGCAAGCTGCATTGTAACCATGTGAAAGCTGGGTGTCTGCACTGCAAGCTGCATTGTAAGCATGTGAAAGCTGGGTGTCTGCTCTGCAAGCTGCATTGGAAGCATGTGAAAGCTGGGTGTGTGCACTGCGAGCTGCATTGGAAGCATGTGAAAGCTGGGTGTGTGCACTGCAAGCTGCATTAGAAGCATGTGAAAGCTGGGTGTGTGCACTGCAAGCTGCATTGGAAGCATGTGGAAGCTGGGTGTCTGCACTGCAAGCTGCATTGGAAGCATGTGAAAGCTGGGTGTGTGCAATGCAAGCTGCATTGGAAGCATGTGAAAGCTGGGTGTCTGCACTGCAAGCTGCATTGGAAGCATGTGAAAGCTGGGTGTCTGCACTGCAAGCTGCATTGGAAGCATGTGAAAGCTGGGTGTGTGCAATGCAAGCTGCATTGGAAGCATGTGAAAGCTGGGTGTGCACTGCAAGCTGCATTGGAAGCATGTGAAAGCTGGGTGTGTGCACTGCAAGCTGCATGTGAAAGCTGGGTGTGTGCACTGCAAGCTGCATGTGAAAGCTGGGTGTGTGCACTGCAAGCTGCATTGGAAGCATATGAAAGCTGGGTGGCTGCACTACAAGCTCCATTGAAAGCATGTCTTGGGTTCAATTCCCCCAGGGTTTATATTGCAAAATTTATGTTTTAATTTTTTTTAATGTATTTTAATTATGTGTAACAAACACATTTTTTTTTACCAAATTGCTTCTACAAACTTGGCTTGTGTTTTTACAGGCACAATAAAAGCAGATCAAACTTGAATCAGAAACACAAGCCAAGTTTGAAGAAACAAGTGGGGCAACCTTGGCCCCCACCGCTTTAACAGTTGTGCCTATTTGCTTTGTGCTGGGCAAGGCTGTCACAATGGTTTCTTGAAACTTGGCTTGTGTTTTTGATATCTCTTCTTTAAATGGCTGGACACTTTTGATAACTTGGTGTTTTACACATTTCCAATGGGTTTTTGTTTCAGATAGTAAATACACTGGCATTCACATTTCAGTGTTACCATACTCATCATAGAATAATAACGCTACTTCATAATGAAAACGCACTCCCGTCGTGACTGTGATTTTATTTATGGATCCCTTTTTTAACAGGTAAAAAAAGGAAAAAAGGTGAACGGACAGAGAAGAAAGTCAAGAAGATGCTGAAAAATCTACAGAAGAGTGTGTGCTTCACTGGAGTCTTGCTGTTGGAAGAGCCGCCACCCCTCCCCGGCTGGGGGATCCAGGAGTGCCTGGAGACCAAACTGCTTTTAATGTTTCAGCAGCGCTCCAGATAAGCTGCACACAGACTGCTTTACACATTGAAAAACAAACAGCAATCCTGCTGCACAGCTTCAGTTCACATGTTATCAAGCTGCTTGTAAGCTGGTTTATGGTGTCTCCATGGTCAATTGTGAATTTACTGCATGCAGTAGCTAAAGAATGAATAAAGTTTGTACCAGGACCAGAAAGAGAAGTGATCATGTGGATTTCTGTGTGCACTGTATCTACTCCTGCGCTGGGTTGTGCTGCTGAAGATATGGCACCCACCCTATTCTGTGCTATCCCTGAATAGATACCTTCCCCTCTCGAAATATTGGACCTTCCACAGAATTGATAAGTGAGTGTTTTAATTTACTGATGAACAGTAACTGCATAGAATCAGAAACCCAGAGTGTAAACGCATGTCCTGTGCAAGATTTATTTGATTGAACTCAACAGCCTTACAATATTTGACAAAAAAACAAAACAATAAAAGAAGGGGCATTTCCATTGTTTTAAAAGTGAGGTGTTTGAGATGCACAAACCCCAAGCATACACACAGACCCCTGGTCTGAGACCCCAAGCATACACAGTGTGGAGTCGCAATGACGGGCAAGTCAGCAGTACTAGTTATAATAGAAAACTGTGCAAAGATTCAGGCAGAAAACTCTGTAAAAGCAATTGCCAAAACTCTTAATTGGCAGGTAAATCTTTGCAACCATCACCAAAAGTCAAGCAGAGAACTCCCCCTTTCATGTCAACCTTCAAACAATGACAGCTACCATTAATATTCAAGTCAGGTCAATTTAACCCTACCTCCCAGTATGCACTCGCCAGTCTCTCTCCCTCTTTCTCCCACTCTCTCGCTCACGTGCCTCTCTCTCCCAGTCTCTATCTCCCACTCTCTCGCTCACGTGCCTCTCTCTCCCAGTCTCTATCTCCCACTCTCTCGTTCATGTACCTCTCTCTCCCAGTCTCGCTCTCCCTCTCCCAGTCTCTCTTCCCAGCAGGAACAGAGCTGGAATGCTGGTGGAGACTGCAGTGCCGTCCTGCACCATCTCCACGTAGAGGCTGTCATTATCATATGCATTGTCAGCGATGAGGATCGCCTTGCCACCCGCTTCCTCCACCCGGCGAGCCTTAGAGAGGAAAGAGCACCCTCTGCAGGACAGGAAGACAATCGCACCACAGTAACACCATTTTAAAAAACAAAAAGAGTTTAATATCACCATAAAAACAGCTGTCTGTGAATGGTGTCAATAAGACGAGCTAACATGTATCAAATAACCTGGCAAAATGAGCATTACAACACTAGGAATAAGCCTGCTTTGCAATGCAGAGTGAATATCATCCTTATTGCCCTCGCCTCTCTCCAGGTTATTCATACAGGTGGGTGCCCTACGTTTCTCAGATCAGTACAGCCATCGGGAGGCTCGGCCAGCACCAGGTAGATCTCCTCATACAGCCGGGTCTGAGACAAACAAACACGACGTCAGGGAAACAGGGGTGGAAGGAAGACTCCCACTGCATAACAGTGTGATCCATTCCTGCCTTTACTAGGAGTCTAATAACACACACCTGAGCTTGTTAACTATACACTGTGGCCAATCAAGCTTGTAGTAAAACCTAGAATAGGTGAAACTGTTTTGTAATAAGAGTCTTATTTCTACCCCTGGAGAAACCTCTCTTCTGCTTCTGTATAATAATGCGTACTGAAGCGTAAAGACATTCACACAATCGCTTTACACCCAAGTATAAACGATGAGGTAGCTGAAAGACAAGTAAAAAGGTTTCAATGAAAATTGTTTTTCAGTGCAGGGATAGAAATAAGACTCCTATGCATAGCAGATTCAGCCATTCCAGGTTTTATTATGATCTTGGTAAGCCACAATGTATAGGTAACAAGCTCAGATGTGGCTTAATTCATTTCTAGTAAAACCAGGAATGGATCGAACTGCTATGCAATCAGTTTTACAGTATTTCCATCCCTGCAGTAAACAGAGATCAGACAAAGACATTGGGGTCTATTATAATTAATTTAACAGTGACGGATCTTAATACCACCGGACCTCATTTAACTGTATTTTTGTTGTACAGTAAAACCTTGATTATCTGAAACTCAATGATCTGAATACTTCTGCAATGTAAACAGCCCCCTGCTCACCTGTCTTGTTGTGTGTAGGGCTCTGTCACAGATACTGTGCTATTCAGCCCTTCATTTCTGGAAATGTGCTGAACAGTGTAGTACTGTACGTTATAACAGCGATTTTATTTTCTGAGCATTTATCGGAAAAAATGAATAATTAAAGAAAAAGATCTTTTTGGAATGCTTGTAGCCAATCATAAAACCAATAGCGAGGAAACTCTCAATAACTTACAAACACAATTACACAGATGTGTAAAGGTAACACTTCCAGTTACATTGTAATTGTAATTAATGACAAATTACACAATTACATTGTGACTGACCCCAAGCTTATTTTTACACACAATTCTAAATGATTTACACTCAGATAACACATTCAAACCTAAAGTTCAACCCCTTCAAAGCCAGGTGGAAGGGGGGGGGGGGGGGGGGGGGGTGGTACTCACAAAGATCCCCCCGAAATCTTGAACAGGAGCCGCAGTGAAGATGTAGCCAATGTCCTTAGGGCTGAGAACTCTGAAATACAGAAACTCGTTCACACCGAGACCTGCAGGGAGTGAGAGACAGTGGGAGGGGGGGTCATTGAGTTTGTAAGGTTTTCAGAACAGTGTAAGAAGCTCAATGCAAATATCAACATTATACAGCAGTTTGGAGTGAACTATGCAAACATATGGCTAATCTAAAGAGTCTGGGCAGCCCCCTATTGAACACAGTGGGGCAGCAGCATAGTTAACAAGTACAGTAGTGGAATTGTGTTTGAGAAATACTGGAACTGCTCTTACAGTATGTCACTGTGCTGAATGGACAATCTATGATGTGTGTAAAATACTCTGGGCTGTCTTTTTTATTGAAAGGGTTATTATTCAATTTTGATCAGATATAAGAGAAGTACTCAGAACGAATCCCTAATCTGGACAGTTCATTCCTCTATGCCTTGTATTATCCACTAGGTGGAGCTCTCTATACAGGTCACACAGAGCAGCCACTGAGCTCTTCAGAGTGGAATCACACAGGATGTTAATATTGGTTGTTTTTAACATTTGTTGTGACTGCTTAACCAACAACAACAACATCATCATCATTGCACATATACAGAACCTTTCAAGACCAGGTACTCTCAAGGCGCCGAACAAATGTTAGCAGAGCAATATGATTCAAAACAAAGAGTTTAAAATGAAGAAACATTTTAGTTGTTGTTAGTCAGCTATTTCAAATCTATTCACAATCTTAATGCAGTGTTCAAAGAAATGCCTTTCCAAACAGATCTGTTTTAAATAAGACATTCAAGCAGGAAGAGCCTGCTTGACTAACCAAAGGTGGGAAAGAATTCCAAAGACTCGGGCCGGGGGCGAGATAAGAGGATGTGAGGTAAGAGGTACTTTCACTCCTGGTACTCATTTTACACCTGGGAAGTTGCAGCAAACTGGTATCCTGTGGTGGGACAGGGATGTTTGGGATAATAATTCTGTGATATAATGGAGAAAGCCCATATATGCCTTATAGGTAAGTTGTAAGATCTCAAAGGCAGCTCTAACTCGTAACAGAAGCCTGTGTGACAAGGTGAAATCTGGGGTGAAGTGATCATGGACTGTTTTGTTCCAGCACCAACATGCAGTGCTCACTCTGATTCACTGGGGGAGTCACAGTCGCCATGAATATACCACAAGCCAAGCGACCTTGTGCCAGTTCTGTATGTTAAACTGCCTTCTGTCAGGTTCAAACAGACAGCTGAGGAGTGACATCTCAAGGTTTGATAAGGATTTGTTCTACAAAGCCCACCTCCAAACCTAGAAAACAGTCACCCCTTTGCAGATGTGGACTATGAAACAGCTGCATTCAAAACTAACAACTTTATCACCCAGACACACACAGCACATCCCTATCGGTATCACGATGAATCACATGTCACACAGCACATCCCTATCGGTATCACGATGAATCACACACATCCCTATCGGTATCACAATGAATCACATGTCACACACACAGCACATCCCTATCGGTACCACAGTGAATCACATGTCACACACACATCCCTATCGGTATCACAATGAATCACATGTCACACACACATCCCTATCGGTATCACGATTAATCACATGTCACACACACATCCCTATCGGTATCACGATGAATCACATGTCCCACACACACACATCCCTATCGGTATCACAATGAATCACATGTCACACACACACACATCCCTATCGGTATCACAATGAATCACATGTCACACACACATCCCTATCGGTATCGCGATGAATCACATGTCACACAAACATCCCTATCGGTATCATGATGAATCACATTTCACACACACATCCCTATCGGTATCACAATGAATCACATGTCACACACACATCCCTATCGGTATCACGATGAATCACATGTCACACACATCCCTATCGGTATCACAATGAATCACATGTCACACACACACACATCCCTATCGGTATCACGATGAATCACATGTCACACACACATCCCTATCGGTATCACGATGAATCACATGTCACACACACACACATCCCTATCGGTATCACGATGAATCACATGTCACACACACATCCCTATCGGTATCACGATGAATCACATGTCACACACACACACATCCCTATCGGTATCGCGATGAATCACATGAATCACGATGAATCACATGTCACACACACATCCCTATCGGTATCACGATGAATCACATGTCACACACACATCCCTATCGGTATCACAATGAATCACATGTCACACACACACACATCCCTATCGGTATCACGATGAATCACATGTCACACACACATCCCTATCGGTATCACGATGAATCACATGTCACACAGCACATCCCTATCGGTATCACGATGAATCACATGTCACACACACATCCCTATCGGTATCACGATGAATCACATGTCACACACACATCCCTATCGGTATCACGATGAATCACATGTCAACTGTATGTACAGAATAGTACAGAATAAGAAATGGCAACGAATGGGGTCCTAATGAAAATATGAACTTAGCATCAGCTGCATTTCAAAACTCATCACCAGGGGCCTCATTTATCAAAGTTGGCGTAATTTAGATTCTAATTTTGAGCGTACGCTCAAACCCATAAATTTGAATACGCAAGAAAAACATGGGATTTATGAAATTGGCATACTCCACACCTAGGCACGGTTTCGTTGATAAATCACACTCATCCTATAAACGTGCGCACGTGCAGCGCTTCAATTCCTGCCCTCAATTAACCTTATATGGTGCGTAAATAGCGGCATATTTCAAAGTGACAACGAACACTGTAAAAGAGAAAGAAGAAAACGTTCTAAAGCAGCAATGGCAGGTGCACAGGTAAGGAAAACCAAGAAACACAATTTCACAGAGAGTGAGATTGAGGTTCTGTTAAGCAAGGTGGAGGCTAAAAGGTTCTTCCTTTTATGCTGTCCCTCTGAACATAGAGCCATAGGGTTGCCTTGAATAATACTAGACTAAAATCCTCAAAGCTTGTCATCAACTACACTGAGAGATTGGCTAAAATAAAAAAAGATGCTGACTAAATGAACGTTGCTAGGCTGGAGTCACAACATCCCCTACAAACACTTGAAATAGATCAAGTAATCCACAGCAAACCACATCTTAACACAAATATAGGTATGGCTTCGAAACTGTCCGAATAATTTCAGTGAAGATATTTTTTGAGCAGATTAGCTTGTGTAATGTGATTTTGCTTTGATGGGAGCATTTTGTGTGTGTGTGTGTGTGTGTGTGTGTGTGTGTGTGTGTGTGTGTGTGTGTGTGTGTGTGTGTGTGTGTGTGTAATGAACTGTGTTAAGCATTACCCCCCTGCCACCCCATCTTCATTATTGGGATTGCCCTTTTAGGGCATGATTGATGATTGATCAGAAACTAACATGGTGTAACCCCAATGATTCTACCCAATCTCGTGTGATTCTGTTTTGAAACGTGGCCATTCAGCCCATTGGTTTAGGAGAGCGGTCTTGGCCCAAGTCATAACTGGACTGTAAATCTAGGGTTCCTTGATTGAATTCTTTCACTTTCTTCTTCAACACAGATAATGCATGCTTTTGAACAGGGAACAGGAACAGCACTGATAGGCTGAATGATGTGTCAAATATGTACATTGCTAATCTCTTTCTTCTCATTTTCAGCTGTAACCATTGCAGGGTATATCGCTGTCAAAGAGGATGTATTCCCTGATCAAAGTGCCAACCTAACTGGAACTGCAAGTCAGACCTGCACAGCACAGTTCAAACAGTACATGTAAGTTTTAAAGGAGCCCAACATGCCTGAGCAACTGAAATATGAAGACATGTGTTTGTGTCCCTGTGTCTCCTTCATTGTGATTTAACTTCAGAGACGGTACTGCCAAGGTAAAATAAGCTGTTGACTTACAGGAACAGCCCAAACATCTGAGTGCAGACATAGTGAGAAATAAGAGTTAAATAACACAGTGTAACAATTTTTTTTTTTTTTTTTTGTTCCTGGGTAGTAAGTGTTATTTCCTAACTGCTTATGCCTCAAAAGTATAGAAAATGGCTATTATTCCCCACAGACTTTGCTTTTGTGACCAGGACAGTGATATTTTGAAATGTACTGATTTTCCAGAACATTCCAGATAGATTCAGTGCTGAGTAAACTTGGAGTAACTTCTAGAACTTTCTAGAACTTTCCAGTAATATAAATAGTAGTATAAATACAGGGGCCTTAAGCCCACCAGTTCAGTTCAGTTCCAGCTGCCTAAGTGGATACATATCTGCATTTTTCTGAGATGGCATCAAAAGGCTGCAATGGTGGCATTCCTGATGGGTCTCCAAGGCGCTTTTGCCAAGTTTCCCTGCTATCTTTGCCTTTGGGACAGCAGGGACACCAAGGCGCACTACCACAGGCGGGACTGGCCACAGCGGACCAAGTTCTCTGTGGGGAGGAACAACGTCAAGTGGGATCCACTGGTGGACCCCCGGAAGGTGCTGATGCCACCACTGCACATCAAATTGGGCCTTATGAAACAATTTGTCAGAGCTCTAGATAAGGAGTCGGCAGCCTTCAAGTACCTTCAAGACTTCTTCCTTAAGCTGTCTGAGGCAAAGGTCAAAGCCGGTGTCTTCGTGGGACCACAGATAAAGAAGATCCTGGAGTGCAATGAATTCCCCAAGAAGCTCACTAGTAAGGAGAAAGCGACTTGGAACAGCTTTGTCGTAGTGGTTCGGGGCTTCCTGGGCAATCACAAGGCCGAAAACTATGTGGAGCTGGTTGAGACTCTGGTGAAGAACTACGGCATAATGGGCTGTAGGATGTCCCTCAAAGTCCATATCCTTGATGCTCATCTTGATAAATTCAAGGAGAACATGGGAGCGTACTCGGAGGAGCAAGGCGAGCGCTTCCACCAGGATATACTGGACTTTGAACGCCGCTACCAAGGACAGTATAACGAGAACATGATGGGAGACTACATCCGGGGGCTGATTCGTGAACGTGATTTACAGTATAATCGTAAATCCCGAAAAACTACTTACTTCTAAATCTTTTGTAGTCATTTTTGTATTACTTTAGTATAAATACATGTTAATTTGGATTCATATGTTCTTTTTTTCTGACTTTATGTGAACGAAAAGATCGTTTTCTCATTGGAAATAGGTCAATTTCAAAATATCACTGTCCTGGTCACAAACGCAAAGTTTGTGGGGAATAATAGCCATTTTCTATACTTTTGAGGCATAAGCAATTAGGAAATAACACTTACTACCCAGGAACAAAAATTGTGTTACATAGTGTAATCATTCATTTAAACTAAACTCATGAAATTAATTAATTAAATTAAATAAGGATTAAGAAGACATACAAGAAGACATATAATAGAAGATAATTACAAATCTTACAGGATTCATTTAACCGTGTTTCAATGCTGACCTGAAAATGAAAAAACTGCAGAAAAATGTCAATTAAGTTAATGTGATACAGAAGTGAATTTATATTTAATAAAGAGATTACCAATGTTCATTCAAATGAGTCAAATTGCTTCCCATTTAGGAGAATATAAACTCTTATCAAATTCATTTTGTATGTGTATTCAAGTTAGGATTGACTGTTGGGGATGTTGAACTGTGACTGGATTCCGTCTGCACCTCTGCAGAGAAGATTAGCTTTTAAGGAACAAACAAGATTTTGCACAGCAGTGTTCGGCATACGTGACCAATAGGAGAGCGGCTTGAGAGCTTGACAGAAGGAACAGAAGTATACGAGAGCTGCAAGGTATTACTGAGTACAGCCAGTGCAGCAATCTGCACCAAAACCAGCTCAGGGCACCTGTAAAACATGTCTTGTTGGGCACGTACCAGTGAGGAGAAGTATGGAGTGGGTAAGTCATCACTTTTGGCATTTATAATCCGCAGTGTTTCATTTCCTTATACAGAGTGAAGGTGCATTTCTAGTAAACAGCACAGCGCTCAAGCTGAAGCAATGTTGCAAGGGTTTCCTGAGCTGTCATCTACTCATAAACAGACACTGTAGTTGCACGGTAACGTTACAGCACTTTTAAGCAAAGGAATTTAAATCTATTCAGATCATTACAACACAGCAGCACAAGACATTAGGGTTAAGAAGAACATAACTGTTTTTTTTTTAATTATCAGCATACAGTAACTCTACTCCAGCTATGTGATAAAGTGTATAGATATGCAAAACCTGTTAACATTTGAAAGTGTTATTAGCTCAAATGTAGTTACTGTCTGTGTGAAGTTACAGATGATTTCCTTGTAAGAAGCATGTATACCAAATCAGGAGAGAAGGAGAAAATGCTTTGCACTGAATGTCACTTCCACCAGTATTGTATCTATGTAAAATAATCCTCTTTGAACCAGATTGTCACTGGTTTTCATCAGGTGTCTACTCATCTGGAGATTTACAATACTCAGGGAGAGACATTCAGCAGAAGACCTTTCCCTAGTTACTCGGCGCCTGTGCAATGTCACACAGCTGATTAATGAAAACAACTGTGCTGAAAAGACTTTGCAGGAAATCACACAGAACAGGAGAGTGCAGAGGTTTGTTCTCGACTCTGCGTGTCCAGTGTCCAGTTCTGAGCATCTCACCAGCACGAGGGTCTGCACATTATTCAATTCAGTGTCCAGTTCTGAGCATCTCACCAGCACAAGGGTCTGCATATTATTGACTTCAGTGTCCAGTTCAGAGCATCTCACCAGCACGAGGGTCTGCACATTATTCAATTCAGTGTGCGGTTCAGAGCGTCTCACCAGCACGAGGGTCTGCACATTATTCACTTCAGTGTGCGGTTCAGAGCGTCTCACCAGCACAAGGGTCTGCACATTATTCACTTCAGTGTGCGGTTCAGAGCGTCTCACCAGCACGAGGGTCTGCACATTATTCACTTCAGTGTGCGGTTCAGAGCGTCTCACCAGCACGAGGGTCTGCACATTATTCACTTCAGTGTGCGGTTCAGAGCGTCTCACCAGCACGAGGGTCTGCACATTATTCACTTCAGTGTGCGGTTCAGAGCGTCTCACCAGCACGAGGGTCTGCACATTATTCACTTCAGTGTGCGGTTCAGAGCGTCTCACCAGCACGAGGGTCTGCACATTATTCACTTCAGTGTGCGGTTCAGAGCGTCTCACCAGCACGAGGGTCTGCACATTATTCACTTCAGTGTCCGGTTCAGAGCGTCTCACCAGCACGAGGGTCTGCACATTATTCAATTCAGTGTGCGGTTCAGAGCGTCTCACCAGCGCGAGGGTCTGCACATTATTCACTTCAGTGTGCAGTTCAGAGCGTCTCACCAGCACGAGGGTCTGCACATTATTCACTTCAGTGTCCGGTTCAGAGCGTCTCACCAGCACGAGGGTCTGCACATTATTCAATTCAGTGTGCGGTTCAGAGCGTCTCACCAGCGCGAGGGTCTGCACATTATTCAATTCAGTGTGCGGTTCAGAGCGTCTCACCAGCGCGAGGGTCTGCACATTATTATTCAGTGTGCGGTTCAGAGCGTCTCACCAGCACGAGGGTCTGCACATTATTCACTTCAGTGTGCGGTTCAGAGCGTCTCACCAGCACGAGGGTCTGCACATTATTCACTTCAGTGTGCGGTTCAGAGCGTCTCACCAGCACGAGGGTCTGCACATTATTCACTTCAGTGTGCGGTTCAGAGCGTCTCACCAGCACGAGGGTCTGCACATTATTCACTTCAGTGTGCGGTTCAGAGCGTCTCACCAGCACGAGGGTCTGCACATTATTCACTTCAGTGTGCGGTTCAGAGCGTCTCACCAGCGCGAGGGTCTGCACATTATTCAATTCAGTGTGCGGTTCAGAGCGTCTCACCAGCACGAGGGTCTGCACATTATTCACTTCAGTGTGCGGTTCAGAGCGTCTCACCAGCACGAGGGTCTGCACATTATTCACTTCAGTGTGCGGTTCAGAGCGTCTCACCAGCACGAGGGTCTGCACATTATTCACTTCAGTGTGCGGTTCAGAGCGTCTCACCAGCACGAGGGTCTGCACATTATTCAATTCAGTGTGCGGTTCAGAGCGTCTCACCAGCGCGAGGGTCTGCACATTATTCAATTCAGTGTGCGGTTCAGAGCGTCTCACCAGCGCGAGGGTCTGCACATTATTCAATTCAGTGTGCGGTTCAGAGCGTCTCACCAGCGCGAGGGTCTGCACATTATTCAATTCAGTGTGCGGTTCAGAGCGTCTCACCAGCGCGAGGGTCTGCACATTATTCACTTCAGTGTGCGGTTCAGAGCGTCTCACCAGCACGAGGGTCTGCACATTATTCACTTCAGTGTGCGGTTCAGAGCGTCTCACCAGCACGAGGGTCTGCACATTATTCACTTCAGTGTGCGGTTCAGAGCGTCTCACCAGCACGAGGGTCTGCACATTATTCACTTCAGTGTGCGGTTCAGAGCGTCTCACCAGCACGAGGGTCTGCACATTATTCACTTCAGTGTGCGGTTCAGAGCGTCTCACCAGCACGAGGGTCTGCACATTATTCACTTCAGTGTGCGGTTCAGAGCGTCTCACCAGCACGAGGGTCTGCACATTATTCACTTCAGTGTGCGGTTCAGAGCGTCTCACCAGCACGAGGGTCTGCACATTATTCACTTCAGTGTGCGGTTCAGAGCGTCTCACCAGCACGAGGGTCTGCACATTATTCACTTCAGTGTGCGGTTCAGAGCGTCTCACCAGCACGAGGGTCTGCACATTATTCACTTCAGTGTGCGGTTCAGAGCGTCTCACCAGCGCGAGGGTCTGCACATTATTCAATTCAGTGTGCGGTTCAGAGCGTCTCACCAGCGCGAGGGTCTGCACATTATTCACTTCAGTGTGCGGTTCAGAGCGTCTCACCAGCGCGAGGGTCTGCACATTATTCACTTCAGTGTGCGGTTCAGAGCGTCTCACCAGCACGAGGGTCTGCACATTATTCACTTCAGTGTGCGGTTCAGAGCGTCTCACCAGCACGAGGGTCTGCACATTATTCACTTCAGTGTGCGGTTCAGAGCGTCTCACCAGCACGAGGGTCTGCACATTATTCACTTCAGTGTCCGGTTCAGAGCGTCTCACCAGCACGAGGGTCTGCACATTATTCACTTCAGTGTCCGGTTCAGAGCGTCTCACCAGCACGAGGGTCTGCACATTATTCACTTCAGTGTGCGGTTCAGAGCGTCTCACCAGCACGAGGGTCTGCACATTATTCGCTTCCTTGCTGAACTTGTGTTAGTACTCCCAGGGGGGCAGGGGTATGCATTAAACTCTGCAGGGCAGAACTTTGTGTTGTTTTCTTTTTAAACCAACAGACCTGCTATTATTACTCTTCTTTTATACATTTAAAAGCAAACTTGCAATAAATATAATTTACTCTCTAGGTGAAATGACCAAGACAGTGCAAGACAGTCTGAAAGGAAGGACCAATGAGAGATTTCTTGAAGCGAGTGTAGTTCCAAAAGCATGGAAACCCCAGTGAAGTTTCTCAAGTTACAGTTTATCATGTTTCATGACGGATACAGTTTGATACACAACTGGTCATTTACAATCTATGTGCCATAAAGAGCTTGTTTTTTTAATACCTCATATATGTGGAAGGACACAGTCTCTGCTATGCCACTTATTTTTCAACGTCTCTCTCACTGTACACAATGATGTCTTGTTAAAGACTGTGTTTTTGTTTTCACTTCCCTGCTCAGCATGGGGCCAGGTTCTCATTAAAAAGGTAGTGTGTAAAGTAACCCCCCCCCCCATCCCCACTTCCCTAAACCACGGTCTCTCGGTCCCTGAATATAAAAGCTTTTCCGACCATCAGGGAGGTTTTTTGTTGGTTTTTCGTGTTGCGAGCAAAAATCAAATATAGCCAGGAAGGATGAGAGCAGTCGCAAAACATTAGGTTACTTACTGTAATCCTGGTTCCCTGAAAGAGAATACCACCCACAATGACATTAGGTATGGGATATGCATACCCATTGGTTAGGTATTGCTGAGCTCTCTATACCAGAGCTGCTGATAGGCCCCTTTCTGGGATGATGCACTCGGTCCCACCCACCGAGGGAATAAAACTGTCGTCCAAGGAAGCCATTTCTCTTTTTCCATTGAACCCGTGAGGGTGACTGATGTGACCTCGCGGTTAGTGGTCATCTTCTCTTTCAGGGAACCAAGGTTACGATAAGTAACCTAACATTCCCTTTCAATTTGAAGACAACCACCAATGACATTATGTATGGGATAATGTATACCAGAGCCGTTGCAAGGGAGAAGGAATGGCAGCATATGAGGGACGCGCTAGCACTGTCTAACCAAGGGTTTAGTGGTGTGAACTTACACCCTCAAGGATCCTCATGCCTAATGAAGGCAGGGCAGGGTCTACCACATTAAGGCGGTAGAACCTGGAGAAGGTATGCAGCGTAGCCCAGCTAGCCGCGGTACAAATATTAGACAACGAGGCCCCTCTGAAGAGCGCCCAAGATGTAACCAACCCTCTAGTGGAGTGTGTGGGCGGCAAGCCAGCACCATTATACGCAGTTGAGACTGTGTCCACGATAGATGCTGCTAGGGAGGGGCTGTCCTAGGGTCCGTGTCCCATGACAGACAATTGGTCAGATTGATGCAGAGCTCTTGTCCTATGCACGTAGCATCTAATGCCCGCACTGGGCAGAGGAAATTCAATCTCTCATTCTCCGTTCAAGCAAACGGAGGTGGATGGAAGGACTCCAGTTCCACAGACTGATTAATGTGGAAGGCTGTGATCACCTTGGGGAGGAAAGCAGGGTTGGTGCGCAGAGACACCCTGCTGCCATCCTCCCAAATACGCATGCAGGAGCTGTGCACAGACAGCGCCTGCAGCTCACAGACCCGTTTAGGTGATAGTCACAAGGAAGGCTGTCTTCCTAGACAGGTACTTCAAGTCTATAGATTGTATGGGCTCAAATGGGTCCTTCGTGAGAGCCTCCAGTACAATATTAAAGCTCCATTCGTGGAGAACAGTCCTCCTGGGAGGGCGTAATCGCCAAGCACCTTTAAGAAATCGGGTAGCCAAGAAATGCGCCTTTAAAGTGGAAGGTGACCTACCAGCATCAAGCAATTCTTGCAGAAACTGTAAGATGACTGGCATAGGACATGATATTGGGTCATGGCATTGTCTCTGCAGAGGCGAAGAGATCGACCAGTGCCTTCCTGAACCATTCCCAAATGTGCTCCACTATCTGAGGGTGGAATCGCAACTCTGACGGATGCAGATCGTTCCTGGAGAGGAGGTCCGCTGCCCAGTTCACCGCTCCGGAAATGTGCACCACACATAGGAACAGCAAGTTCCTGTGAGTCCATGTCAATAGCCTGAAGGCCATGCGATGCAACCCTGGGGACCGTAGTCCACATGGTGGTTGACATACACCACCACTGTCATGTTGTCCGTCCGGATCAACACATGTGTACCACTCAGCACCAGGAGGAAGTGATGGAGAACAAGGGAGACCGCTTGCAACTCCGACATATTTAAGTGCAGGGATGTCCAGCGGTCTGGCTAGGATCCGTGTACTCCTCTAACTTCCCAGATCGCCCTCCCAACCCAAGTTGGAGGTGCCTGTCGTCACCACTTGGCGGTTTAACACTACCCCCATTCACACACCTTCGCACAGGTGAGAGGTCATTCTCCACCAGCTTAGGTCTGCCAAGCATGCATGAGACACAGTCAGCCTATGGTGTCTGTTGCGTTTGGTGTTGAGGTGGAAAACATTGAGCCACGCTTGTAGCAGGTGCATGCGAAGCAGACATAGGAGGGTGATCTGCAATCCCTGTTGGAAAAGGGAAAGGCAACCCTCTGCAGCTCTGTCGACTGACAAGTATGCATGCATCGTACTAGAGTCCAGCTGGAGCCCCATGTATGTCGTGCTCTGCACCGGTGTAAGCCGACTCTTTGCATCATTGATGGTGAGGCATAGCCTCGCCAGATTCTCTGTCATGACTGGCGTGTGGGCCACTGCGCCCTCTCTTGTCTGGGAACAGATCAACCAGTCATCGAGATAGTTTATTACTCTGATCCCCTGCAGTCGCAGGGGGTCCAGGATATCATCCATGCACTTTGAGAACCTACGAGGAGCTAGAGAGAGGCCGAATGGTAGCACAAAAAACTTGTAAACGCTTCCTTGAAAACAGAAATGGAGATACTTCCTGTGCTCTGGACGAATGGGAATGTGGAAGTACACGTTCAGTAAGTCCACGATGGTAAGCCAGTCACCCGGCCGTATGGACTGGAGAATGTGACGGTGCGTCAGCATCTAGAACCTCTTTTCTTTTAAGAACCCATTGAGGAGCTTCAGGTCTAAGATGGGGTGAAAGCCGCTATCTTTTTTTGGGTACTAGAAAATACCTTGAGTAGTACCCCTCTCCGTGGGAGGTGGGGTCTTTGAGACGAATGACTTGCTTGCACAGCAAGGCGCCCATTTCCTTCTGAGGAACCGAGGCCTGGAGAGGGTCTGTTACGAAAGTATTCATGATACCTCGAAAGGGAGGAGGTCCCAAGCGGAACTGAAGTGTATAACTGTTTTGCACGGTAGTGAACACCCACGAGTCTGAGGTGCCACTGTGCCAATACTGTTGTGCTGAAAAGGGAGTCTGAGGCCGCCAGGCTTCAGGGACCTTGCTCTGGCTGCTGAAGCTGTGTCAAGGCAGTTTGGAGTGGTTGTTTAGGGCTGCACAATTGTGCCTGCATTAATCACGTGGTCACGCATACCTGGTCACACACACCTGGTCAACGCATAACGTGCACCAGGGGAACACAAGGGTGGAATCCGCGGTGGGCAAGTTGAAGCAGACAGCAAAACCACGGTAGAAAGATAGTAAGGGGAGAGCACACTGTTTGTTTACAAGGTCCAACTCATCGAGGTGGGCGGGTCTCTGCAGCCATTGAGGTCTATTCAACAGCGGGTATGTGGCAAGGCCTAGCCCCATGGAGCCGGTAAGGGATCTGATCCTGGATCCAGACTCCAATCTGAGCAGCGCTTCATGCTCTTCAAAGACTAAAGTCATGGCTTCCTAATTCCATGACTCAGAAGCAACTGAACACAAATACTTGCCACATGCATCACTCAGGACAACACTGTGCCAACATTTAGACATACAAGGGATGCAATGCTTTGTTATACTTGTGTAACATATTGTATTATTTCAGATAGAATAAGCTACAGCTACAGAAACTGCCCCTCAGCCCCCTCCCCCCACTTTTGAAACCAAAGTTACACCCCTGCTAGGAACACAGCGACATCACAAAGAAGGGATAAACATCCTTTGGCAGCACTATCGATGGCAGACTGCCCCTTGTGTGACTGACAATGTTCAAACATGAAGTTTAACATATTTAATTGGCAAATGAAATTGAAAGTTCAATTGGCAAACAGCTAATTTTACGATTTAACATAAGAATTGACAAATGTACTTTAAAATTAATTTATAAATGTAACAATTAATTAACTTATGAATTGACAAATTAATTAACAAATGAACTATTTAATTTGGACCCTTATAAGTCTCCATACGTATTGTTTGCTATGTGTTAGATGACAGCTGCCCTGCACAGAAAAGAAGAAGCTGAATCATTGAGGTCGAGGGGAGGGGAAATCGCACTTCTGTGTTCTCATTTCATAGGAGCTGCTGTGTGAGAATGGGTTTTGTAAGAGCACACAGCATGCATTCTGTACACAGCCTTCCTCAGATATTTATAAAGCTCAGATTGCTGTGTGTAGTGTGTTCTGTATAAAGGAACCACATTTTACATGTGGTACAGTAATCTGAGCTTTATTAATATAGTATTTGTGAGTGTGAAATGACCCTATATAATGATAAAAGGCAAGCAACAAAAGCTTACCTTATTGCCCCACAAAAACAGTAGGGCAAACAATGTGGTCACTACAGCTTTTACATCTCTTAGATGGTAACTTGCTGAAGAGCAGCTTTTGTTTTGTTTGTATACCCGTACCCTAGAAGGTGTTCTGATGCGGGTGCAAAAGCAACATTTCACAGAGGAACTGGATGCTTCTAACGGCAGACATCTAATGAGAAACTGCATGGAAAACTAATTCAGCCTTTCTTCTTTGCAACTCAGCAGTTTATTGACATTGTCTTTTTCTGATAAAATTGCCTTTGCCTTCAAAATAGGGCCAGTTGTGTATATATCAACTGTATAACCACTGGAATTGCATCTTGCATTTCCAGATCTAACTAATCCCCCCCCCCCCCCCCCTCCTCTCTCTCTCTCTCTCTCTCTCTCTCTCTCTCTCTCTCTCTCTCTCTCTCTCTCTCTACGCAGCGATTTGGAATTTCAAAGGGACCGGCGAAAATCACCTCCCCCTGCAGATTGGGGACACTGTGCATATCCTGGAGCTCAAAGAAGGTAACCTGGCACACAGTAGGATAAAGCTTGACACTCATTTGGTCTTCTGAGTAACTGACACACCATCATCCGTATGGCTTTACGAAACATCTTATCAGCAACAACACAATGGTTGCAGTCTATAATAATTCAATTAATATTCAAACTGTAAACTAGTCCTCTGTAATTACCTAATCACTTTTGATAAAAGCATCTGCTAATATGGCAATAATAATTAGGCCCTCTAACCAATTGTTTTCAGTATTTGCCTTTTTGCTTGTAACAGATCCTGTTGTAGATTGCTGTTACTCCTTTATGGCAGCGGTTCCCAGACTGTTTTTATCCGAGGCCCAGCTTATTCAGCTGAATTAGGCCCTGCTGCCCACTATGAACACTTCTTATATATATTGTGATGGAGTGTACATTCCAGAGCAAACTTGGTCAGCCGAGGGGCCGTGGCTGTAATGAATGCACACTCCATCTGGGTAACGGTTGTGGTGATGGTTTCAAAGAAAACGAAAATAATAAAATGTGAAGACAACATAAACCAACTGGGTAGTAAACAAACTGTGAAATAATGTAATGTGTTTAAAAGTAAAATTACAGTTAATAAATTAATGTAAATGGGTTCCCACAGTTTGATGTGTTAGGTTAAATCACAGACTTGGGTTTATGTTGTTTTGTTGAAAATAAGGTATTGTGTTAGAAAGAATATATGAAGGCTTTAAGACCCAGCAGAGCTTACCTATGTCAGGGGTGAGCATCAATGGGTCTTAATTGTTTAATTATCTAGCAGTTAAAGCTGGTAAAGTTGAGATGGTGGGGGAGGGGAGAACAGAGAGAAGAGATCAAACACTGAGGTAACAGAGGACTTTAAACTGAATGGATAGTTTGTTTCAGGGTAAGCAGAATTAGTCTATCCCTGTTTAGTTTGGTGGGAAAAATAAGTGTTTAGTTTAAGACACAGAAAAGGGTTAGGTTTTGTTTGTTTATTTGATTTTGTTTTTCTAAAATAAATACAACCCACAGAGGGTAACTGTAATACTGTTGTCAGTGTTTGTTTTAAACACACCTGGTAGTGTGTGGAAGACTATACTATACAGTTACAGAGTGCAACCAGAAGCAAGAATTAGTCACAATATATATACATAGAATGCCGTTGCTCCTGCGGCCCACTTGAGACCCACAGATTAGGAACTCCTGCTCTATGGAAGCTCTGTACTCAGTATTTAGTACATGTAATGGGTTAACATCAAGCATACTTTGGGGTTAATTTAACTGAGCAAGCCACAAGTAAGCCAATTCATTCATTGCTGATATTAGAGGAGAAAGTCCTTATCCAGCAAAAACATAATTAAAATAGTGTGCTGAACAACAAATCACAAATAAATGCTTTATCTAAAATAAATAATACTTGGTTTAAAATCCCTCTTCTTTAGGTTGGTACAGAGGATACACACTGAAAAACACTTCAGTCTGGGTAAGAGACCTTTGATATGTTTACTATCATAACATCTTTCCTGCAAGTCCCTTGTGTTTCTTCTATAGACATATGTTTAGTTTTCCAGACAGTACTTTCACCTTGATTCTGGTCGACTTAAAGTGGCTGTAGATAAGAAAATACTTTCAGATGTATTATCTGTCATGCGCTTGACTTTGATCACGCAAATTTAAGACATGACATCTAGTACTACTCTAGGTTCAAGGTTGTTTTCCTTGCCTTCCACGAAGTCTTATACACTTGAACCTCTTAGCTCAGCAGTGTAGTTAGAGGCAGTTCATGTTAAGTCTTAGCAGTGTGTAAGTATTGTGTGCATCAGGGCGCTGCAGATTGCTCAAGCCTCGGCTTTGCTCATCTAATCAGATAACCCCCAGAGCGTAGAGTCAGTTTCCTCCTTTGGTGAAGGCCAGTTCATCAACTCAGAGGTGGAGCTCTCAGTAGCACTGTGACATCTTAGCAGCAGCCAGACCCCTATGGTTTCTGTATCCTTTGTTTTTCTGACGTTCACTCAGTTTCTAATTCATCAGAAGTCTAGAACTGTTAAGGGCCATTATAATTTAGGTTTGTGGCCCCTTTGATTTGCTCGTCCGTTTTCACAGTCTGAACACTGGTTCATTATAAGGGTGCTTGCAGATGCAAATGTACTGTAGCACAATCGTGGTGCTGTTGCTAATTTGTAAAATAAAGTGTGTAAAGCAGGATCTCGTGTGAGGGGTTAACACATGGGGTGCGCCTGCACTGGAGGGGTTAACACATGGGGTGCGCCTGCACTGGAGGGGTTAACACATGGGGTGCGCCTGCACTGGAGGGGTTAACACATGGGGTGCGCCTGCACTGGAGGGGTTAACACATGGGGTGCGCCTGCACTGGAGGGGTTAACACACGGGGTGCGCCTGCACTGGAGGGGTTAACACATGGGGTGCGCCTGCACTGGAGGGGTTAACACATGGGGTGCACCTGCACTGGTGGGGCGTCTTGCTTATTGGGGTCTGCTGGAGCTGGGAGTGCTTCTCCCCTTTCAAGTGTAATCTGCACATAAGAGCATAAAAAAAAATTGGAGGAGGCCACATATTAGCTGGTTGAGCTCGAAACCATGTTTGGTTTTAAAGGATTCCAATAATTTAGCATCAACATGTCTAGGTAACCCATTCCACACCCTCAACACTCTTTATCACCAAGATCAGAGGGAAGAGGGGTTCACTGTGAAATACAGTATACATGTACACTACCAGGAGGTGTGTCCCAATGCTTGTTGTACTTTAGAAACTTGGAGCAGAGTATTCAATGTATATATACAGTGCCATGCACAGGTATTCAGGCCCCTGACCAATTCTCTCATATTACTGAATTACAAATGTTACATTGAAATTTCGTTCTGTTTTGATATTTTATTTTTAAACACTGAAACTCAGAATCAGTTATTGTAAGGTGACATTGGTTTTATGTTGCGAAATATTTTTAAGAAAAATAAAAAACTGAATCTTGTTTGCATAAGTATTCAACCCCCACACATTCATATTTGGTAAAGCCACTTTTTGCTGTAATAACAGCTTTAAGTCTTTTGGGGTAAGTATGTACCAGCTTTGCACACAGTGTCGGAGTGATTTTGGCCCATTCTTCTTAGCAGATTTGTTTCAGGTTGGTTGGACGACACTTGTGGACTGCAATTTTTAAATAGTGCCACAGGTTCTCAATGGGATTGAGATCAAGACTTTGACTGGGCCACTGTTGGACATTTACCTTTTTGTTCTTGAGCCACTCCAATGTTGCTTTAGCCTTGTGCTTGGGATCATTGTCCTGCTGAAAGGTGAATTTCCTCTCAAGCTTCCGTTTTTTAGCAGACTGTAGCAGATTCTCTTGCAGTATTTTCCTGCATTTTGCTCCATCCATTCTTCCTTCAATTGTAACAAGATGCCCAGTCCCTGCTGATGAGAAGCATCCCCACAGCATGATGCTGCCACCACCATACTTCACTGTAGGGATGGTGTCTAGAGGCATGGGTAGTGTTAGGTTTGTGCCACACAAAGCGCTTTGAGTTTTGGCCAAAAAGCTCTATCTTGGTCTCATCTGAACACAAAACCTTTTCCCACATCGCAGCTGGGTCACTCTCATGCTTTCTGGCAAACTCCAGACTTGCTTTCAGATGGTACTTTTTGAGTAATGGCTTCTTTCTTGCCACCCTCCCATACAGGAGGTGTGTTGCAGAGCTCTTGATATGGTTGACTGGTGCACCATTACTCCACTCCCAGCCATTGAACTCTGTAGCTCCTTCAAAGTGATTGTTGGCCTCTCTGTGGCTTCTCTCACAAATCTCCTTCTTGTTTGATCGCTGAGTTTTGAGGGACGGCCTTTTCTTGGCAGTGCCTGGGTGGTGTGATGCAGCTTCCACTTCCTGATTATTGATCCAACTGTGCTCACTGGGATATCCAAACACTTGGATATTATTTTGTACCCTTTCCCTAATCTATGCATTTGTATTACTTTATCTCTAACTTCTGTAGAATGCTCTTTGGTCTTCATTTTCCTTCAGATTCACAACCTTACCAATGATCCTTCAACAGTGGGGTTTTTATTCAGAAAATGTGGCAGCAACTTTAATGGTTCACAGGTGGAGGCCAATGGTAAGGTAATTGTGTCCTCATTAGGGCAATTTCATCGGTGCAAACTGGAAGCTTCCACAGCACAAGGGTTGAATACTTATGCAAGCAAGATATTTCAGTTTTTTATTTTTCTTAAAAATATTTCCCAACATAAAACCAACGTCACCTTACAATAATTGATTGAGAGAATTGGTCAGGGGTCTGAATACTTTTGCAAGACACTGTGTGTATGTGTATATGTATATATATATATATATATATATATATATATATATATATATATATATATATATATATATATATATATATACACACACACACACACACACATATATATATAAATTTCACGTGCAGCATGTGTGTTACGCAGTCCGCAGTCTCTTAGGTATGCTGAAATCTGCAAAATCTGAAAGCACCTTCCTGTCTAAACTCAGCTCTCTCAAACCTTTGTTTTTTTCAGGGCATATTCCCCATATCCTTTATCAAAGTGAAGAAAGCCAGAGTGGAGATGAGAGAGTAGGTGATAAAACAGCTTGAAGACATTACAAACCTACATTCAATATATATATACTTTATTTTTACTTAAGGGCCTGATTTTCAGAAATATTAGTATAGATCTGACTTGTTTTGTCTTTCAACTTGAATTCAATTTTCTTCATATGTTAACGTAAATATGCAACAGTTGCGATTTTTTAATTTATTTTTTGTTCCAGAGCTTTAGTTTTCCTGCGATTTACTCAATGTAAGTTACCAAGCTTGGAATATCAGCCCCTTTGTAAGATATTGCAGTGTATTGGTACTGATAGTTGAAGGATGAAGCTCAGTTTTTACTTTAAGAAAGTGAAATAAAGGCTGCGATCAACACCAACATTAAGTATCTCAGAAGACAGCTTCATATTTCATATAGTACAGCTTCACACAATGCACTCCTCAACCCACCAGATCCGCTTTTAATGATCATGTTTAACACAATCTGTGTTGGTGTGTTTACCCCTGCCATGGCTCTCTATGGAAACCTCACTGTCTTTGTTCCAGCGGTCGAGAGACGATCGTATCGTCTGAGTTACCGATGGTGCAGGAGATCACCACCACCCTGAGGGAGTGGGCCCACAACTGGAGACAGGTCTACTTGGTAAGGAAACAGTCACCTTCCACCCCTTCTCCCTTCTTGCCCACTTCTTCCCAACCATCCTTCCATCCCATCATCCTTCCATCCCTCCCTCCATCCTTCCTACCTCCATTGTTCCATCCCTCCATCATTCCTACCTCCATCCTTCCACCCCTCCATTCTTCCATCCCCTTATCCTTCCTACTGGCTTTTTTCCATCCTTCATCCCTCAACCCTTCCTACTACCTCTTTCCTACCTCCATCCCTCCACCCTTCATACCTCCATGTCACAAAGACGGTTGCAGTGGGTGACGTCAGACCAGAAACAGGAACCAACACAAAATAAACAGAGATGTGGAGTTTGGTGAAGCTGAGCGATTGTTTTCGCTCTGCATTTAATAAATGAACAGACAGAAAATAAAAGGTTGTAAGACAAAGAAAACACAGGACACAGCACTTTAGCCAAAATAAAGAGACAAACAAAACGGAGTACACAGACAAAAACTATGAGCTGATATTATTATTTACTATCACTATTATTACCTCTGTCTCCAATCCTGTTCTCCACTCACCGAACACACAACCCTTAGTGAATGAAAACATGCTGCTTTTATGCAGCCGTAGCGAGACTCAATTGCTAATCAATCATTTAATTGGAGTCTCGGTACAACTGCACGTGAATTAGTAAGTGCAATTCCCGTGCTCGCATATTATTATGTTTTACCTGCACGCAAAGTGCTGTGCAATCCTTGTGCCTAAATACAAATACACACTTTAAACACTTGTGCGCATACCCCATATTACATCCCGTGTACCAATGACTATACACCAACATTAACACGCAACATACTACACAGAAATACACCCGGGGGGGGGCAATATTGCCACATATCACCTCCCTTGTGCATCCCAAAAGTCTTGCTCAAAGTCCTGGACCAAGAACAGGGACTTTAAGGGGTTCATGGGCGGGCGACAATGTTGCCAGTAGCCAGGCTGCTACTGGCCAAACTGTCAGCAGACGTGCTGACAGTGGGGCGAGTCTCTTTTCCTGCAGTACCACTGGCAGCGGAAATGTTGCCAATGGTAGGCTGACAGCTCCCAGACTGTCTCCTTCAGCTGGGCAATTCTAGCAGCGAAAAAGCTGCTGGGGTTGATGGTCTCCAGACCTTTCCACCCTTCACAGCTGGCAGCTCCCTCTGGGGGACTCCAGCCCTCAGATCTCCAGCAGTGAAATTACTGCGGGGGGAGGTGGTCTCCTGACCTCTCCCCCCTTCTTAGCCAGCAGTTCCCCCTGGTGGGGCTCCAGCCACACTGACCCCTGTGGCCAAGCAGAGCTGATGACCACCCCAGGCAATGCGGAGCAGCAGGCATCCCCAGGCGATGTGGAGCAGCAAGGAAACTGCAGGCGAAGCGAGGCGGGCATCCTTGAGCAATGCAAGACAGTCCTCCCCAAGCGATGACGTGAAGGCATCCTTGGACAGTGTCATGCACGCATCCCCCAATGATGACGTGAAGGCATCCCCGGGCGATGGCAAACCCAGCTGCAGCTCCTCCCACGGTGGTGGAGGTGGCAGAGGCAGCTCCTGCTGCTTTGCTCCTGGCGGTGGAGGTGGCAGAAGCAGAGGCACCTTCTGCTGCACTGCTCCTGCTGGTGGAAGCGGAGGAGGCAGAGGCAGCTCCCACTGCTCTGCTTCTGCCGATGGAGGTGGTGGAGGCAGAGGCAGCTCCTGCTGCGCTGCTCCTGGTGGTGGAAGCAATGGAGGTGGGAGCAGCATGCAGTCTCCTGGCGACAGAGGTGGGAGCAGGGTGTAGTCTCCCCTTGTTGCAGGGGACTGGTGCAGTTCTCCCTCACTTGCAAGTGACTGGTGCAGCTCTCCCTCTCCATCTGGAGACAGCAGTGGGAGCTCTCCCTCTGGCTCTGGAGGCGAAACTGCAGGCATTCTTCATCTGCTGGTGGAGACGGGGACAGCAGACATTCTTCATCTGCTGGTGGAGATGGGGACAGCAGGCATTCTCCCTCTGCAGGTCGAGTAGGGAAGGCACCCCCTGGATGACCCATCATTAGTCAATGGGTGGTCTCCCTCAATCGGACTCCAGACCCGCCCATGACTTCTCTCTGGAGATCCTACTACCTGAGCTGCGGTTCCCTTTATCACTGCCTCCAGGTAGCAGAGGACCAACTCCACACCTTCCTCCAGGGTTTTGGGTGTGTGCTCTCGCTCCCAGGCCTCCCATCGCTCCCTGTCGTTCGTCCACAGGACCCGGATGGCTATGGGCATGGACTGGGCCTCCAGCCCAGCATTCTCCTGGATCCACTCCCAGAGCCTGATGGCGTCTTCTGCCATTTTTTTTTTTTAACAAGAAACTGCAGTTCCTGCTCTGGTCTGCGTCTAGGAGGCGCTGGTAATCCCACCCTGACACCACGTGTCACAAAGATGGCTCCAGTGGGTGACATCAAACCAGAAACAGGAACCAACACAAAAATAAACAGAGGTGGAGTTTGATGAAGCTGAGCAATTGTTTTCGTTCAGCATTTAATAAATGAACAGACAAAATAAAAACACAGAAATACACCCAGGGGCAGGGCAACATTGCCACACTCCATCATTCTGTCCCATCCCTCCATCCTTCCTACCTGCTTCCTTCCTGTCTGCATCATTCCATCCCTCCATCCTTCCTACCTGCTTCCATCCTTCCTACCATCCCTCCATTCTTCCTATCTCCATCATTCTGTTCTTCCATTCCTCCATCCTTCCTACCATTCTTCCATTCCTCCATCCTTCCTACCTGCCTCCTTCTTTCCTACCCGTTTCCTTCCTACCTGCTTGCATCCTACCTTTCTGCCTTTCTGCTTCTCTTTTTTCATTCTTCAACTGTCTCTCTCTCTCGACCAGACCTGCCACTTTACTTACTTTTTTCAATGCTTCCATTTTTATTGAAATGTACTATAAATTCAGTATATACTAAATATACTATATACAGCAAACACAATAATGTATATAATTCAATAATGCATAATGTACAAACATAGGCAGGATCTATTGAAATCCAAATACATGGAACAACCCCACCTTAATGTTTAATAATACAGTCATCTCAAATAAACACGGGGAAGACCCAGTGATCTATACTTTAGAACATAAGAAAGTTTACAAAAGAGAGGAGGCCATTCGGCCTATCTTGCTCGTTTGGTTGTTAGTAGCTTATTGATCCCAGAATCTCATAAAGCAGCTTCTTGAAGGATCCCAGGGTGTCAGCTTCAACAACATTACTGGGGAGTTGAGTCCAGACCCTCACGATTCTCTGTGTAAAAAAGTGCCTCCTATTTTCTGTTCTGAATGCCCCTTTGTATAATTTCCTTGGTGACCCCTGGTCCTTGTTTCTATTTTCAGGCTGAAAAAGTCCCTTGGGTCGACATTGTCAATCCCTTTTAGTATTTTGAATGCTTGAATTAGGTCACTGCGTAGTCTTCTTTGTTCAAGACTGAATAGATTCAATTCTTTTAGCCTGTCTGCATATGATATGCCTTTTAAACCCAGAATAATTCTGGTCGCTCTTCTTTGCACTCTTTCTAGAGCAGCAATACTCTTTTTGTAGCAAGGTGAATAGAACTGAATACAATATTCAAGATGAGGTCTTACTAATGCATTGTCCAGTTTTAACATTACTTCCCTTGATTTAAATTCAACACTTTTCATAATGTATCAGAGCATCTTGTTGGCCTTTTTTATAGCTTCCCCACATTGTCTAGATGAAGACATTTCTGAGTCAACAAAAACTCCTAGGTCTTTTTCATAGAGTCTTTCTTTAATTTCAGTATCTCCCATATGATATTTATAATGCACATTTTTATTTCCTGCGTGCAGTACCCTACACTTTTCTCTATTAAATGTCATTTGCCATGTGTCTGCCCAGTTCTGAATCTTGTCTAGATCATTTTGAATGACCTTTGCTACTGCAACAGTGTTTGCCACTTCAGTTTTGTGTCGTCTGTGAATTTAACAAGTTTGCTTACTATACCAGAATCTAAATAATGTAGATTAGGAATAGCAGAGGATCTAATACTGATCCCTGTGGTACTCCACAGGTTACCCCTGTTTTAATACAGGGGTCTCCAATCCTGGTCCTGGAGGGCTGGTATCCCTCCTGGTTTTTGTTCCAATTGTACCCTAAATTAATTATTTGGACCAATGAAGCTTCTAATAAGCACTTAATTGGTCTAATTAAGTAATTTAGGGTAGAGTTGGAACAAAAACCAGGAGGGACGCCCGCCCTCCATGATCAGGACTGGACACCCCTGCTTTTAAAGGAACTATTCCATCTCTGAGTGTTCTTAAATATCAAATCCCAGAATGGGATACTGGAACCTCTAATCATATCAAATGAGCTCTGATTCAAATGGATAACAACCCCCGTGCCCTGATTCTACAGAGCTTGAGAGCAGATATCTCAAGGCACTTTATTTACTTGTGAAAACAGAACCTCTAGAGCAGGGGTGGCTGTTCCACTTCTGGTCTTTGTTCGAGCCCTGGTCTAAATTGTTTAATTGAACCAATGAAAACTCCTCACTGAAGTAGTTAATTACATCATGTAACCTGTTAAACCTGGTGTGGAATGGCCCTCCTCCAGGACTGTGGCTGGACACCCCTGCTCTACAGAGACTCTCACACACTGTTCTACATGCTGTCACCTTCTTTTAGAACAGCTGACAATACCCCACTGTCTTTGTCAAGGGGATTTCCACAGTATCTTTTTGAAGAAGCTATTTTGCAGCTCTGTCTGTTTCTTTGTTGCTCTTGCTATAAAAACATCTCCCTGTAGCTGTGATTGATCTCAATATCCAACATTGCTTTCATTAACGCTCTGAGATGACAGCCAGTAAATCTTTTAGGAATCAAAGAACACAGTCCTGCTTCCAGTGACTTTTATGAAAACACAAATATACCAGCAGTGCACCTCTGGAAAGCATTGTTGACATAGCCATACAACAGAAATAAAAGAAGTCCTCTTTCCCTCGAACAAGAAGTGTATTAGCACTGGCTTCTGATATGTTCTATTCACTGAGCAGCAAAGCACTGGCAGAAAAGGATCTTCAGCAGCCTTAACCAAGATCACAGGGAGAAGTACAGCACAAACCAAGACTTGCTGCAGAGGCTAGCACTGCAGCTATGAGGATATGAGACAAACAAACAACAACTCGGTTGAAACGCTTCCTATAGTAAAAGCCAAAGTGAATTTGTAATGACTAATAAGAGGGCAGCAAGTGAGCATCAGGTCAGCCTAATGTGATGGAAACAGGAACCAGGGAATAAAAGACAAACTTCTTGTACACCTATGATCTCACATAGTACCTTTAGCAAAATAATATGATCATAGATATTTAAGGGAACTGAAAACAATGAAATATGTATCATGAAGTACAGTTGTGAAACAAAGTGTATTTACTGTATTGCAAAGTGTAGTGAGAGACAAAGAGAAGGAGATGTGATGCCTTGTGTTGGACTAACTGAACAATAATTAATCACAAGCTTTCAAGACCTCACAGGTCTCTTCTTGAAGTGAAAGCAGGAAGAGAAATTAAACTGCATCTAATCATTTATTAAAATCAGCAGAAGCACTAGTACTTTCTTCTGTTGACTGCAACATATTTAACTACATTTGAGGAAGGACTCGTTGAGACAGGCTTGTTGAAGAGAAGCGGAACTGTTTTTGTGGGTAAATTCTGCAGCCTCATACTGTGACGTTTAATCTCACAGAGTAACTGCTCTGACTTCAAAGCCTAGCAGGCAACTGTCACTTGTACCTCACACTGACCACAAACCCCAAACCACAGCACAAGCCAAAACCATATGTGCGCTCAGGAGAGTAAAAGAAGCGGCTGCCTAATGTTGCAGAGCAGCACACATGGTTATCTATCTATCTATCTATCTATCTATCTATCTATCTATCTATCTATATATATATATATATATATATATATATATATATATATATATATATATATATATATATATATATATATATTATATATATATATATATATATATATATATACATATATCTATATATATATGCACAATTAGATGGCAGCTGTATCTGCTGTCTGGTGGCAGGGTTTTATTATGATAAGAAACTGCTAAGCAATGCCATTATTGTAATTGTAAAACTTTTAAGGGTTGCCTCCTTTTCCACAGACATATTTCTCAATTAGCCTCGGTCAAGCACCATGCTACCAGTTCTTGGTAAAAAATCATTCTGTTGGTATTTTTTAGCACTCGAACTTGCAGGCCATAGTGTTAGTGGATACAGTAAAGTAATTCCTGTCTGGCTGCATGTTTCACTAGTATCATGTACATTACTGTGTCACACCACTGAAAACGCACAGAAAAACTCAATCATTCATACTTTTTATCTACGGTACCCGCGCATGCTCTTATATAGGGTATTATACAGTACATTAATTTTAATGTTGCAGAAAATCTCTCATACAGATATAAATAATTGTGTTTTGTATTTTTTGAAAAATGAAATAATTAGTCTACTATAATGTCTTACTTAGAACATACAGACAAGGAAAAAGCTTAACCCACCCATTACTTCTTCTATGTGTACTTTGCATTTGATTTTGCAGCTTTCAGGAGTTCTTTGTTTTTCAGTACAATGTCATAAAAGTCCCCACAAGACACACTCACGTTAAACCTGATGCAAATTTCTGATTTGACCAGGTTTGAAGACGTTCGATTTCTTTCGTCGCGCCAAAGATTTTACATAACGCTGAACACTCGTTCCACAAACGCATTGCTGACTGGAATTGCAAAAGCACATTCTATCATTTTCAGGTTTGGTGCATCACATTTGTCAAAAAAACGCCATTTCTGGTCCACTGAGAGTTCATTATCAGGATCCAGTTTTGGTAGTGCTTCTTTCAAGAGGCAGTATTCGCTGAAGAGTTGCTCACCATCTATATGTACATCAGAAATGCTTGGAATCTCACATAGATTTTCAAAGGTGAATGTAGCTTTTTTTAAATCACTTCTCCAAGTACTCTGAACTTCTTTGGTAGACATCCAAAGCATTTTTTGTGAAGGCCTCTTGTTTGCTTGGTGGAAGATACTTCAGCGCTTGTTTAACTTTGAAGCTGAACAACCTTTCTGAAATGTGAGACTTCAGGTTGCGCAGCACTTCGTTTTGCATGCCGTAGATCTCGATGGTCTGTGTATTGTCACTCTCCAGTTTCAGGATTGCTGGTTGAAATGCATTCATGTAGCTGTGCACAAAAAAAAGAAGCAGTCATGGACAGAGAGATCTGTGTCGGGCTTGAACCCATCTTCATGAGATTTCACGAAATCCCAGATCAGTGCTGGACAGCTTTCTTCCCCCTGTTGAATGAAGTACAACTTCACTACAGGCCAATTCTTTAGAGGCCTATCTACAGCTGTGAACAATGATAACCATCTAGTAGGTACATGGCGCAGAAGCCTATGATCTCCCATATCCAGGAATTCAAAGCACGATTTCAGCTCACTGACATGCTTTGCATTGTACACTTTGATGACAAACGATTCCACATCATGTGACAACTTTTTACAGCCATGTTTTGCGGCACTGTGCAGCAGATGACAATTGCAACAGATTGTCATTTTCATTCTTCATGTTGATATATACAGAATGACTGCACTGTATAAAACTACATTCTTGAGATTCAGACCACATGTGTTAAACACCTCGCGTATGCGAGCGGCAATAGCATCTGACGTTTCATTTGAGTCTTCATAAAAGTCGATCACGCCTTTCTTAACCCCCTTATCCTTGGTGAAGTAAGTCACAGCAACAGGGAAGTACTTTAGATGTCCCTTGTTTGAGGCATCAAGAGAGAGTGAAAAAGTTTTCCATTGCATATCTTCTTTACAACTGATTCTATTGCATAAGGGCTCAAGACTTTTTGTACAATTGCTTCACTTTTTGTTCTTCCACAGTGCAGCTTCTTTGTGATTTTGGAGTCTGGAAAGATCTTAGAGCAAAGTTTGTTCCCACAATCCTTATAATAAATAAATAAATAAATAGGAACACTAAATAAAGGCCTTGGATTAAAGCATCTGCTAAATATCTGCAATAATAATAATAATAATAATAATAATAATAATAATAATAATAATCAATGTTAACAGTATGTAGCTGTGCTTTGATGTTGTAGAATGCACTATGCATTCTCATTTCTACACTCCAGTATATTAAACTATTGTGTGTGCCTGTGGCAAAGTGCCTGCCCCTGTGTGTATTTGTGTTGGTGTATAGTCATTGGTACACGGGATATAAACAGGTCTGTGTAACACGAGTGTTTAAAATGTATATTTGTATTTAGGCACAAGGATTGCACAGCACTTCATGTGCAGGTAAAATATAATAATATGTGAGCATGAGGAATTGCACTTTATTAATTCATGTGCAGTTGTACCGCGACTCCAAGTGAATGATTGATTAGCAATCGAGTCTCGGTACAGCTGCATAAAAGCTGCATGTTTTCACTCACTCGGGGTTGTGTGTTCGGTGAGTGGAGAATGGGATTGGAGACGGAGGTAATAATAATAATAATAATAATCTTTCAGCTCACCGTGTTTGTCTGTATAGTCCGTTTTGTTTGTCTCTTTTGTTTTGGCGAATGTGTCGTGTTCTGTATTTTTGTTTGTTACAACCTTTTTATTTTCTGTTCTGTTTATTTATTAAATGCTGAGCAAAACAATTCGCTCAGCTCCACCAAACTCCACCTCTCTCGTTGTTTATTTCCTGGCTCTGGTCTGACGCCACCCACTCCGGCCGTCTTTGTGACAGTGCCCCATACTGAAATAGCCTCTACTGCCGTTATAGTACCTCTATGATAAATTAATCTTACCAGAGACGAATAGCTGTAATGATGTGTAACGCAGTGCTAAACCAAAGCAATTCCTGACACGATGACGCTGTCCTCTTCCTCTGGGCTTTTCTTCATGAAAAAATTGACAGTGCTTCACTGGATTTCTGAGCCTGAAAAGCCTGTTTATGGCGGTCAGGCGTTTGGTGAGTTTTTACAGCCGACATGCCATCGTGCTTAAATGTAAATGAAGTGTAGCGTACAGTGCATCTTGCTGAAGTAGAATCACTGTGCTCTTTTGAAATCCAGGCTTTAAAGTCATAATTTTCAGACCAGTCGTCCCGGAAAGAACACACCCTTTTAACTTTTTTCGGTGAAGGTGATTTTTTGTTTGCCGCTGCCATTGACTCCTCTGTGTCCTCGGCTCGCACCGAAGTCCCGCAACGAGATACCAGCTTAGGTCTATTGGGTTATTTTACATCTGGTGGATATGTACGCTGTTCAAAACACAACACTAGGAAGTGCAGCGCTTAGCTACGCGACATTTGAAGTTCAATTATTGGACAGCGCATATGTTCACATACTCAACATAAAATAACACAAAAGTACAATGTACAGATCTGTACTAAACAATATATTTTTTTACAATATTGGAAATCCTTTAAGCAGAAAGGCTGTTGAGACATTCGGGCTTGTTAATTGGCACCTGGACACAGAAGCCACAAACCAGACTGTCCGGGACAAACCCGGACATGTGGCAACGCTAAATGGAAGACACATGTGGAATGTTCTGAAAGCTGTGTGAGCCTGTAAAAGCTGATTCAGTCATGTTAGGGTCACAAGTAGAAATATAACCCCATGGGCCCTGGGTGCATTGTGGGTAATTAAAATGGCCTATATATATATATATATACACAAGGGCCTTGCAAAAGTATTCAGACCCCTGATCAATTCTCTCATATTACCGAATTACAAATGGTACATTGAAATTTCATTCTGTTTGATATTTTATTTTTAAACACTGAAACTCAGAATCAATTATTGTAAGGTGACATTGATTTTATGTTAGGAAATATTTTTAAGAAAAATAAAAAACTGAAATATCTTACTCGCATAAGTATTCAACCCCTGTGCTGTGGAAGCTCCCATTTTGCACCGATGAAAGAAATTGCCCTAACGAGGACACAATTACCTTACCATTGGCCTCCACCTGTGAACCATTAAAGTTGCTGTCACATTTTCTGGATAAAAACCCCACTGTTGAAGGATCATTGGTAAGGCTGTGAATCTGAAGGAAAATGAAGACCAAAGAGCATTCTACAGAAGTTAGAGATAAAGTAATACAAATGCATAGATTAGGGAAAGGGTACAACATAATATCCAAGTGTTTGGATATCCCAGTGAGCACAATTGGATCAATAATCAGGAAGTGGAAGCTGCATCACACCACCCAGGCACTGCCAAGAAAAGGCCGTCCCTCAAAACTCAGCGATCAAACAAGAAGGAGACTTGTTAGAGAAGCCACAGAAAGGTCAACAATCACTTTGAAGGAACTACAGAGTTCAGTAGCTGGGAGTGGAGTAATGGTGCATCAGTCAACCATATCAAGAGCTCTGCATAACTCTGGCCTGTATGGGAGGGTGGCAAGAAAGAAGCCATTACTCAAAAATTACCATCTGAAAGCACGTCTGCAGTTTGCCAGAAAGCATGAGAGTGACCCAGCTGCGATGTGGGAAAAGGTTTTGTGGTCATATGAGACCGATAGAGCTTTTTGGCCAAAACTCAAAGCGCTTTGTGTGGCGCAAACCTAACACTGCCCATGCATCAAGACACATCATCCCTACAGTGAAGTATGGTGGTGGCAGCATCATGTTGTGGGGATGCTTCTCATCAGCAGGGACTGGGCATCTTGTTACAAATAAAGGAAGAATGGATGGAGCAAAATACAGGAAAATATTGCAAGAGAATCTGCTTCAGTCCACTAAAAAAACTGAAGCTTGGGGGGAAATTCACCTTTCAGCAGGACAATGATCCCAAGCACAAGGCCAAAGCAACATTGGAATGGCTCAAGAACAAAAAGGTGAATGTCCTACAGTGGCCCAGTCAAAGTCCTGATCTCAATCCCATTGAGAATCTGTGGCACTATTTGAAAATTGTGTCGTCCAACCAACCTGAACAACTTGGAGCAAATCTGCCAAGAAGAATGGGCCAAAATCACTCCGACACTGTGTGCAAAGCTGGTACATACTTACCCCAAAAGACTTAAAGCTGTTATTGCAGCAAAACGTGGCTCTACCAAATATTAATGTGTGGGGGTTGAATACTTATGCAAGCAAGATATTTCAGTTTTTTATTTTTCTTAAAAATATTTCCCAACATAAAACCAATGTCCCCTTACAATAATTGATTTTGAGTTTAAGTGTTTTAAAAAAAGATATCGAACAGAACGAAATTTCAATGTACCATTTGTAATTCAGCAATATGAGAGAATTGGTGAGGGGTCTGAATACTTTTGCAAGTCACTGTATATATATATTGTGGTGGTTCAGTGTCAGTGACTCTGCTCTCTCTCTCCTCTACGGGGATCTTGCAGGTGGGTGTACAGTAGTTGTTCAGTATCAGTGACTCTGCTCTCTCTCCTCTATGGGGATCTTGCAGGTGGGTGTACAGTAGTTGTTCAGTATCAGTGACTCTGCTCTCTCTCCTCTATGGGGATCTTGCAGGTGGGTGTACAGTAGTTGTTCAGTATCAGTGACTCTGCTCTCTCTCTCTCCTCTATGGGGATCTTGCAGGTGGGTGTACAGTAGTTGTTCAGTATCTCAGTGACTCTGCTCTCTCTCTCTCCTCTATGGGGATCTTGCAGGTGGGTGTACAGTAGTGGTTCAGTATCAGAGACCCTGCTCTCTCTCTCTCCTCTATGAGGATCTTGCAGGTGGGTGTACAGTAGTGGTTCAGTATCTCAGTGACTCTGCTCTCTCTCTCCTCTATGAGGATCTTGCAGGTGGGTGTACAGTAGTGGTTCAGTATCAGTGACCCTGCTCTCTCTCTCTCCTCTATGGGGATCTTGCAGGTGGGTGTACAGTAGTGGTTCAGTATCTCAGTGACTCTGCTCTCTCTCTCTCCTCTATGGGGATCTTGCAGGTGGGTGTACAGTAGTTGTTCAGTATCAGTGACTCTGCTCTCTCTCTCTCCTCTATGGGGATCTTGCAGGTGGGTGTACAGTAGTTGTTCAGTATCAGTGACTCTGCTCTCTCTCCTCTATGGGGATCTTGCAGGTGGGTGTACAGTAGTTGTTCAGTATCTCAGTGACTCTGCTCTCTCTCCTCTATGGGGATCTTGCAGGTGGGTGTACAGTAGTGGTTCAGTATCAGTGACCCTGCTCTCTCTCTCTCCTCTATGGGGATCTTGCAGGTGGGTGTACAGTAGTGGTTCAGTATCTCAGTGACTCTGGTCTCTCGCTCCTCTATGGGGATCTTGCAGGTGGGTGTACAGTAGTTGTTCAGTATATCAGTGACTCTGCTCTCTCTCTCTCCTCTATGGGGATCTTGCAGGTGGGTGTACAGTAGTTGTTCAGTATCAGTGACCCTGCTCTCTCTCCTCCAGGAGGGTGGGAAGGCTCTGTTCTTGCGATTGGGTCATATGATGCATGAGTTGATGGAGAGGAGGTCTCAGCTTCTCTCAGGGACCCTGCCGAAGGACAAGTTGCAGGAGCTGAAGCAGCAGGTCACCTCCAAGATGGACTATGGGAACAAGTGAGTGTGCCCCCCATACAACCAGCATCCTGCTGTGCTACATGAGTGCGCCCCCTCTTACAACCAGCCTCCAGCTGTGCTACGTGAGTGCGCCCCCTCTTACAACCAGCCTCCAGCTGTGCTACATGAGTATGCCCCTCCTTACAACCAGCCTCCGGCTGCTGTACGTGAGTGTGCACCCCTTATAACCAGCCTCCAGCTGTGCTACCTGAGTTGCCTCTTTTTACAACCAGCCTCCAGCTGTGCTACGTGAGTGTGCCCCCCTTTACAACCAGCTAACAAGAATTGGAAGATATTTCCACTGACTTTTATAACTTTGGCTGTCTTTAAGATTTCTAATGCTCCTTAATTTTATTGCAGAATTCTGACTGACACTTTCAAAATTATTTGATGTATTTAAAAAGTCTTCGATGATCCCATATTGTTTCTTGCCAGTCTAGTAATTTGTTTTTCATTTTACAAAACACAATGGGCAACCCTAGCATGTGATAGATGCTTTGTGAATACTGTGAAGATATGTTACCTTTGTTAACCCTCTCCTGACTCTGTGGGCTAAAGAATAACACAAAGAAATGATGATAACATTGTGCGTGATCCTGGAGCCACTGTCCGGATTCTGCATCACAGGAAAGACATTTCTGATTGGTAACCAGCACTGTGTCTCCCTGTCTCCACTTTACAGGATCCTGACGCTGGACCTGGTGGTGCGCGATGATGAGGGCAACATCCTGGATCCAGAAAGCACCAGCGTGGTCAGCCTGTTTCAAGCCCACTGCAAGACCACCTCCCGTATCATACAGCGAATTAATGAGGAATCTGTAAGCCTGTGCCTGTGTGTCAGCCTGCCTGCGCCTGTGTGTCTGCCTGCCTGTGTAAAATGTAAAATGACTGTAGTAAATATGTAAAAGCGTGAGCTGACTACTGTCTCCTCTCCACAGTGCAGTGATCAGAGTGGGATAAACCAGACAGACATTTTCTCTAGCTCCCCCACGCACAGCCTCTACGTCTGTGTTCGAAACTTCGTGTGCAAGCTGGGAGAGGAGGCTGAGCTCTTCATGTCTCTGTACGATCCTGCCGAGCAGAAGATAATCAGGTGAGGGGAAGAGCCTTACACTGACTGGATCCTTGCTTACAGGACAGATGGCTTTTATTGCATGTGTTAAAATATCATGCTTGTCTGCTCTAATAGCTTGTCTACTCAACCTAGTTTCTCATAGTTTAGCAGTGCACACTAAGGAAGGCACTACTGTCACAGGGTAGGGTCTGGACTCAAACTCGCGACCATGCACACCAGAGGAGAGCAGAGCTAAAGACTCTCCCTTGCGGTGTGCAGGGTTGGGGTTTGAACCCTCTTCCACCCTGTTACATTAGTTCCATGACTCGTATCTCATAGAGCGGCTGTACCCGATCGCCGAGGTTAAAGGGGGGAGGAATGCCATTGCGGATTCTGACCCGTCGGTGAGATGAGATGAGGTTAAACGCTTTATAACCATGAATGCAGATGGACCTTGTTCTTTTGCATAGTGTTTGAGATGTTTGTTTGGGGTGTGCAGGGTCACTGGTTCACATCCAAACCCCACTCTGTTACACCAGCTGAAGTTTTTGTCTTCTTCACTTAGTTTCTGAAAGTTTTATCTAAGAGTTTCGATTGTTTCAAATGATGGATGAAAAAGCAGTGAAAACATGTAAGAGCATACAGGAAGCTTTGTAACTCCTCTAGAGAAGTCCAGTAAAACACTTACTGTGACACCACCTGCATAGAGAATGGGGTTGAGATAACACACTGCAGGATGAGCCTTTGAGTCTGATTTTAAATCTGCAATGAGAACATACAGTACTTTGAGTGTTTCAGTGCAAGGAGTGTTCCCATACTGTGTCTACTGATATACAGTCTGTATGCACCATGGAGATGACTGTTACTGATATGCTTTTCAAAACCCTGGCAAGTATGAAAGTTGAATCAGATCATGTTAATCTGCGGGATGACCAAACATTGACATCCCTTTAACGTGCTGGGAAAGCTTTGAGAGGAAGAGAAACAGTGACACCCTCATTGTAACAATGTATGCTCTTCTGTGTGCAAATTGTGAGCAGCTCAATGTGCAGTAAGCTGCTTGCGAGAACCCACACAACATGGGCTGTGATTAAAAATGTGGATAAGTGGGAAACATAAGGACAAGAACAGGAGACGTGAATTTGAGATGCGTGTTTGTTTGCTGCAGCCTTCGATAGCCTGATTAATTAACATGATTGTAAGAGAGGAGGCTGCCTGTTATAACATGCAGTAGTGTGATGTGATCATGGCCCAGGCCACAGGCAAGGTCAGCTGCACACTGAAGTCCAAACAGGGCAACATCTTTTGTTTTGCTTAGGGCTACCTTTACTGTGTAATTAAATTACAGAACAGTTTACAGAGGTGTGGCCACCAGAGGGCAGCCTAACCCAGGAATGCAAAGCTCACAAAATAGAAGTGGATGGAATGCTACAGCGAGATGCTTGTTCTTTTGATTTCCCCACTCCCTGTGCAGCGGGTATGACAGGCAGTGCTCTGTGATGCGCTGCCGGTACAGAGTCTGACCTCGGCAGGTGCTTCTGCAGACAAGCTTGGCTGCTCTGCATGGTGATTAAGACACTCTCTTAAAGCATTGTTATCAATAGGAAGCAAATTATCGATGCCACACAGCCAAAAGACTGGCCCCCGGAAACGGTTTGTTGAAATTGTGTTCAAAGGGCCAGTCTGCTCCCAGAGCATGTGCACAGGGACACGAGGAGTTAATAACTGAACAATACATGAAGTAACAAGTGCAGGTTGTGCTAAATATGCAAGTGTCAGACTCCCTTAGTAGCACAGCACATGGCACAGAGGAACGTCAGTGTACAGGGAAAATAAAACACATACTGTCTGTGACCACTTGGGGTAGCTGTTGGTTTTTATGGTTGTAGTCCAGGTTAATTTCTAATGACCAGTGATGAATAGGAATACTGTGCTTCAAAATGTGCTTCCTTCATGGAAAAAGAGTCAAGCAAGACTGAATGAGAGCACGCCCAATGGCAATCGTCTATCTCACAAATAGTATCTACAATACCGTATATTCATGTTGTGACAGACTAGGGGGAGGAAGAGGAAAAAAATGTAGTCCAGAAGGGGTTACACAAGACTACATCCCCCAGAATGCCACAGGAGGGAGCCAGGATTAGAGTCACCTGGTGCCGATCTGTATTAATTATCACCTGTCTGCAATTAGCAGGCAGGTATTTAAACCAGGGCAATGTTTGTTTGGGGCAATCTCCAGTCTGTGTGAAGTGAGGTTGTCATGAAGAAGACATCGGTGTGGAAAAGGCAGAGTGAAGACTGTGTGGGTGGGTGGGGAGGGGAGGAGGAGGAAGGAAGAAATGTTGTGGTAAAGTCTTGTTCTGACCGATAAACGGCTGAGCTGTCCAGTGGTTAGCAAGAGAAACGAACAAAAGTGTTTAGCAAGCGCTCCAAAACAGAGTTAGGTTTTGATTTGTGTTTATTTTCTTTTCTTATATTTCTGAACAATTTAATAACTCCTGCACAAAAGTGCTCAAAACTGTATCTAACTATGCATTAAAAGGGCAAAAAGAACCTGAGTGAAGTAATGTCTTTCACTGTTTATTTTATCTGATTTTACTAACCAACACCTACTCCCTAATGCATTGAATTCCTGTGAAATTCAGTCTCCCTGTTAAATTATATTTCTGACAATCCTTTAATATTTGTATTAACTTAAAAAAGAGGGAAGGTCAAGTTTATGAACTCCAAGAATCACCATCAGATTACTGCATTCAACACTTCCAGACACTTTTTTTTAGAGTGGCCCAAATTATCCAGGGTAGTACACTGCCTTCTTCCCAGTCACTCTGCTCTAACCACTAGACCACACTGCCTTTCTTCCAGTCATTCTGCTCTAACCACTAGACCACACTGCCTTCCTCCCATTCACTCTGCTCTAACCACTAGACCACAGTGCCTCCCTTCCTGTCCCTCCCCTGTAACCACTAGACCACACTGCCTCTTGCCAGTCACTCAGCTCTAACCACTAGACCACACTGCCTCTTGCCAGTCACTCAGCTCTAACCACTAGACCACACTGCCTCCCTCCCAGATTCTCAGCTTAGCTCTAACCACTAGACCACACTTCCTCCCTCCCAGTTTCTCAGCTCTTATGCTTAATTTATTTCTACTTGTCTGTCTGTCTAATCAAACAAAGTGTTGATGCAGATTAGGTTGGCTTCGTTCCTTATCATTTCTGTGAGACTCCCCAAGTCGGATACTGGATTTATGAGCGCCGCTCTCTCATTGATGACATTAGATTAGGACAGATAGTGAAGGATTTTGTTGGTTTTGCACAGCAAGTAACCTTGTTAAAAGGCATAATCTGAAGGATTCAGCAGAAACTGTACAAGAGACAAGCGAACAATGTCACTGTTAACCCTTTCACACCCTGACAGGAGCATCAGCAAAAAAGAGGTAGTGCATGTTTACTTGAGCACAGGGGCTGTCTTCTTTTTGCTCTATTTGTTTTCTCCTATTTCATGACACCTGGAGCCTGTAATATAAAATGCGATGTAATGTATGCAGGAAGTGTGAGAGTCCAGGCTTATCCCACAGTGGCCAGGGCTTTGGGATGGCCATGACAGAAGACGTCTTTATATCATATCTAAAAATAACTGCAGTCCTAGAGATCAGGGGCGTGGTTTTGGACAGAATAATAATGTTTCTCTCGCACTCTGTCCATGACCATATCCATATAACCAGGTAAAAAACAGTTGTTAACCCTAACCTGAACCCTAACTTTCACCTGACCCTGACCTTAATGCTTACTCTATTGGCTGATACTTGTAATTGCTAACTGCAGTGAATGGACTTTTAGTTGTCATAACAACATAGATTTTTTTTAAGCTAATTGTAAGTTGCTGCAGTCTGAACCTTCTTGACATGGTCACCCTTGTAAATAGTTTCTACCTGCTTAAATAAAGGAATTGATTGAATTGACTGGTCAATAATAAAGACAAGATTCAGAGCCCTGCAGCCATGTGTAAGGAGGTGGCCGGTAACATGGCATTGGTTTTTGGAATGGTTTGGTTATCTATTTAGATGATTATCTGACTGGGGGGGGGGACAATGACGTGCGGTTTTACTTGAAGCTGCTGACCTTCAATGAATAATGGAGTACCACATTGTGAAATGGCATGCTCTTTAAATTGTATATATTTTAAAAGAGGATGATCTATTCATGGATAATCAGATTTACTGCATGTATATATAATATTGCACGTCTATAATCCCATCTACTGTACATTGCCCAAGGTCAGTAACTAATAAGATACAGTATTGTGTTAATAAGCTTACCTTGCTTGAAACATTGCAGTTCAAACCAGCAAGACCTTGTATTGTTACAGTATAAATTACAATGTATAGATACCATTTTACATACAGCATTCAGAGCACTTGTTTTTGCATCAGAACAAGAAAAAACTGATGATTTGAATTAATTCACCCCGTAAATGCTGATCTAGTTCTTTTCAGCTGATTCATCACAGAACATCATAATGTTGGTTCTTGAAGGATCCCATTGATTCAGCAGCAACAGCTTGGCTTGGTAACCTGGTCTGTACACTCCTCTGTTTAAAGTGTCCAGCTTGGCTTGGTAACCTGGTCCGTACACTCCTCTGTTTAAAGTGTCCAGCTTGGCTTGGTAACCTGGTCAGTACACTCCTCTGTTTAAAGTGTCCAGCTTGGCTTGGTAACCTGGTCAGTACACTCCTCTGTTTAAAGTGTCCAGCTTGGCTTGGTAACCTGGTCTGTACACTCCTCTGTTTAAAGTGTCCAGCTTGGCTTGGTAACCTGGTCCGTACACTCCTCTGTTTAAAGTGTCCAGCTTGGCTTGGTAACCTGGTGGTACCGACAGACTGGACAATTGCAAACGTAATACCGATCCACAAAAAGGGAAACAAAACTGAACCAGGTAACTACAGACCAGTAAGCCTGACTTCTATTATATGCAAACTTATGGAAACTATAAGATCCAAAATGGAAAATTACCTATATGGTAACAGGATTCTGGGAGACAGTCAACATGGTTTTAGGAAAGGGAGATCGTGTCTAACTTGCTTGATTTTTTTGAGGATGCAACATCGATAATGGATAATTGCAAAGCATATGACATGGTTTATTTAGATTTCCAGAAAGCTTTTGACAAAGTCCCGCACAAAAGATAAATTCTCAAACTGAACGCAGTTGGGATTCAAGGAAACACATGTACATGGATTAGGGAGTGGTTAACATGTAGAAAACAGAAAGTACTGATTAGAGGAAAAACCTCAGAATGGAGTGTGGTAACCAGCGGTGTACCACAGGGATCAGTATTAGGTCCTCTGCTATTCCTAATCTACATTAATGATTTAGATTCTGGTATAGTAAGCAAACTTGTTAAATTTGCAGACGACACAAAAGTAGGAGGAGTGGCAAACACTGTTGCAGCAGCAAAGGTCATTCAAAATGATCTAGACAAGATTCAGAACTGGGCAGACACATGGCAAATGACATTTAATAGAGAAAAGTGTAAGGTACTGCACGCAGGAAATAAAAATGTACATTATTAATATCATATGGGAGATACTGAAATTGGAGAAGGAATCTATGAAAAAGACCTAGGAGTTTTTGTTGACTCAGAAATGTCTTCATCTAGACAATGTGGGGAAGCTATAAAAAAGGCTAACAAGATGCTCGGATACATTGTGGAAAAGTGTTGAATTTAAATCAAGGGAAGTAATGTTAAAACTGTACAATGCACTAGTAAGACCTCATCTTGAATATTGTGTGCAGTTCTGGTCACCTCGCTATAAAAAAGATATTGCTGCTCTAGAAAGAGTGCAAAGAAGAGCGACCAGAATTATTCCGGGCTTAAAAGGCATGTCATATGCAGACAGGCTAAAAGAATTGAATCTGTTCAGTCTTGAACAAAAAAGACTACGTGGCGACCTAATTCAAGCATTCAAAATTCTAAAAGGTATTGACAGTGTCGACCCAAGGGACTTTTTCAGCCTGAAAAAAGAAACAAGGACCAGGGGTCACAAATGGAGTTTAGACAAAGGGGCATTCAGAACAGAAAATAGGAGGCACTTTTTTACACAGAGAATTGTGAGGGTCTGGAATCAACTCCCCAGTAATGTTGTTGAAGCTGACACCCTGGGATCCTTCAAGAAGCTGCTTGATGAGATTTTGGGATCAATAAGCTACTAACAACCAAACAAGCAAGATGGGACGAATTTTCTCCTCTCGTTTGTAAACTTTCTTATGTTCTTATGTTCTTACACTCCTCTGTTTAAAGTGTCCAGCTTGGCTTGGTAACCTGGTCTGTACACTCCTCTGTTTAAAGTGTCCAGCTTGGCTTGGTAACCTGGTCTGTACACTTCTCTGTTTAAAGTGTCCAGCTTGGCTTGGTAACCTGGTCCGTACACTCCTCTGTTTAAAGTGTCTTCTGACCTCTTGTAGTTGTGTCTGTTAAGGAGGTGAAGCTGATTGGTCTGTAAATTTAGCTCCGCCTCTTCTCACTTTTGAAACATCGCAATCTAAATTTCAATCTACCAGCTAGGGTATCTCCCATCTTCATCAATTTGTCAAGCTCAGGCCAGAAAATTTGGTGGTCTTAAGAGCTTCCGATTGTGAGCATTTGTATATAGTAATTCTTTAATATGTTTGTTATTATCTTCCTCTACGGCAGCTCATCTGTGGTTCCATAAAGCTCAGTCTGTTTTGCTTGATAGACCTGTTAAACATGCATTAGTGCATGCAGAACTGAAAGTGGTTACACACAGAGACAAGTTATATATTGTTTTATATTTACTGTATTATACTGAATCTATTTACATATCGAATTATTACCTTCAATGTACAGTAATATTTCAATGTAAAGATTTCTCCTTCTTGCGGAGTCCTGTGCCCAGTGTCCAGTTTCACTCCATTTATCTAGCTGCATTTATGGCATGTGACCAAAAGTGCTTCAACACAAGAACTCGGAGACTTGTGATAATGCTGCTAATACTTTAATGGGATCTGTTTGAAAGCGGTGAAGCCTGGAAGTGAGGTAATACACAGGTGTAGGGGGCAGTGCTGGGGAGACACCGCTGGGAGAAAACGTGCTAAACAGCAGCCGCTAACAGAGTCTGACAGGTCAATCAGAAAGAGGACCCTTTTAGAAGGAAGGATTCATAATTGGCCAGGCTGTTGGAAGTAAACCCAAGACTTAGCGATCAATTAATGATGCAAATGATGAAGAGCTGATGGGCTTGGAGGAGACGTCAGACTGTTCATTTGTACTGGTGTCTAAGTTTCTTCGGCAGTGCTCAGGTTCCCTTAGCACCTATAATTGGAGTCTGCAGTTGCTTGCCTGTGCTTTGCTTAAGTGGCTGTCTAATTCTGGCAGTCAGTTCTTGAGATTTCTTTTTATAGTGATATGAATATACTAAGAGCGTCTACAAGCTGGCACTGCTAAAGACTTGTATTTCTCTCCATACCCCATCCGCTTATGTCTCAGCCACAGAGCTGTGCCTCTACCTACATCCTTTCTAATCAAAACGGTGCATCAGATACGTCTCCAGGGTAAACTGCTCTAAACTCAGCAGCCGTACAATTTGTGAAACTGCCTCACATTAGGAGATTTCATCCTTTTCTATCAAAGAGAGATCTTATAGCATCTAAACCGGAGTGGCAGAGGCATTGGTACAATTGCCAACCCTGCAGGAACCTGCATGGTAAAGCATAGATAGGTAAACATTGTAAAGCCCAGAGAGAGAGAGGTATGATCAAGCTATGGGAAATACATCTTATAACTATGAGAAAAGCATGGGGAAACTGTTTTTTAGGTACTGGAAGTAGTACATGAGCATATAAGAAAATAAGAAGGGTTACGAACTAGGGGAGGTCTTTCTGCTTGTCAGTGCTTGCCTGGTTCCTTGTAGCTGAATAATTTCCAAACATCTAAATTTGAACCCTAAAGGATCGCATTGATTGAGCATGAACAGCAACATGACTAGGTAACCCATTCCATGCCCTCACCACTCTGTGTGAAGAGTTGCCTTCAGCAACATGACTAGGTAAACCATTCCACGCCCTCACCACTCTGTGTGAAGAGTTTCCTTCAGCAACATGACTAGGTAACCCATTCCACACCCTCACCACTCTGTGTGAAGAGTTTCCTTCAGCAACATGACTAGGTAACCCATTCCACGCCCTCACCACTCTGTGTGAAGAGTTTCCTTCAGCAACATGACTAGGTAACCCATTCCACGCCCTCACCACTCTGTGTGAAGAGTTTCCTTCAGCAACATGACTAGGTAACCCATTTCACGTCCTTACCACTCTGTGTGAAGAATCTCCTTCAATATGACTAGGTAACCCATTCCATGCCCTCACCACTCTCTGTGTGAAGAGTCTCCTTCAGCAACATGACTAGGTAACCCATTCCACGCCCTCACCACTCTGTGTGAAGAGTTTCCTTCAGCAACATGACTAGGTAACCCATTCCACGCCCTCACCACTCTGTGTGAAGAGTTGCCTTCAGCAACATGACTAGGTAACCCATTCCACTCCCTTGCCACTCTGTGTGAAGAGTTTCCTTCAGCAACATGACTAGGTAACCCATTCCATCCCCTCACCACTCTCTGTGTGAAGAAGAGTCTCCTTCAGCAACATGACTAGGTAACCCATTCCACGCCCTCACCACTCTGTGTGAAGAGTTTCCTTCAACATGACTAGGTAACCCATTCCATCCCCTCACCACTCTCTGTGTGAAGAAGAGTCTCCTTCTTCAACATGACTAGGTAACCCATTCCATGCCCTCACCACTCTCTGTGTGAAGAGTCTCCTTCAGCAACATGACTAGGTAACCCATTCCACGCCCTCACCCACTCTGTGTGAAGAGTCTCCTTCAGCAACATGACTAGGTAACCCATTCCATCCCCTCACCACTCTCTGTGTGAAGAAGAGTCTCCTTCAGCAACATGACTAGGTAACCCATTCCACGCCCTCACCACTCTGTGTGAAGAGTTTCCTTCAGCAACATGACTAGGTAACCCATTTCACGTCCTCACCACTCTGTGTGAAGAATCTCCTTCAATATGACTAGGTAACCCATTCCATACCCTCACCACTCTCTGTGTGAAGAAGAGTCTCCTTCAGCAACATGACTAGGTAACCCATTCCACACCCCTCACCACTCTCTGTGTGAAGAAGTCTCCTTCAGCAACATGACTAGGTAACCCATTCCATGCCCTCACCACTCTGTGTGAAGAGTTTCCTTCAGCAACATGACTAGGTAACCCATTCCACGCCCTCACCACTCTGTGTGAAGAGTTTCCTTCAGCAACATGACTAGATAACCCATTCCACGCCCTCACCACTCTGTGTGAAGAGTTTCCTTCAGCAACATGACTAGGTAACCCATTCCACGCCCTCACCACTCTGTGTGAAGAGTTTCCTTCAGCAACATGACTAGGTAACCCATTTCACGTCCTTACCACTCTGTGTGAAGAATCTCCTTCAATATGACTAGGTAACCCATTCCACGCCCTCACCACTCTTTGTGTGAAGAATCTCCTTCAATATGACTAGGTAACCCGTTGCACACCCTCACCACTCTGTGTGAAGAGTTTCCTTCAGCAACATGACTAGATAACCCATTCCACGCCCTCACCACTCTGTGTGAAGAGTTTCCTTCAGCAACATGACTAGGTAACCCCGTCCGCACCCTCACCACTCTGTGTGAAGAATCGTCTCATACCCTCTGTCTTAATTCTTTCTCCATGCTAAAGAAATTGCACAATAAAGTGTTGCCTAAGTTGCTGTAAGTAACTTTCTAATTTCTAATTATTGAGCTAAACTAGTCTCTAAAGAACACCCTAAACGTCTTGTAAGTGCATCTCTTCTGCTGCAATAGTAGGTTATTGAAGTGTTCTCTAAAGTCATTACACCTGCATCTAAATGTTCTTTCTTTTTGTTTCAGTGAGAACTTCCTTGTTCGCTGGGCACACACCGGCCTGCCAAAGGACATTGAAAAACTAAACAACCTCAAAGTCATTTTCACTGTAAGTGCTGATCTATACCTCAGTCATTTTCACTGTAAGTGCTGATCTATACCTCAGTCATTTTCACTGTAAGTGCTGATCTATATCTCAGTCATTTTCACTGTAAGTGCTGATCTACATCTCAGTCATTTACACTGTAAGTGCTGATCTATACCTCAGTCATTTTCACTGTAAGTGCTGATCTGTACCTCAGTCATTTTCACTGTAAGTGCTGATCTGTACTGTGGTTTTTGGATGTTTTTTGTCATAGATACTGCACCTCACCAGAACTCATTTTTTCATAAACTATTCAATTCAGTTTTATTTTTATATAGTGCCTTTTGCAACAAGTCGCCACAAAGCAGTTCACAAAGGCAAAAACAATACATGTTGCTGAACAACAGTAACCATTTAAAAAAAGAACAGAATAAAAACAAAATAGAATATATAAACTGATTTTAATGTAGAAAAAATAAATAAAAAAACAGTGGGAACAATATGGGGCAAGAGGATATCGGCTGATCTGGATGTAAATGCCAGGCTATAGAAATGGATTTTTAATCTGGATTGACTGAAGGGGGCTTCTCTAATTGTGATGGGCAAGTTGTTCCATAATTTAGGAGCCATATAACTAAAAGATCTACATCTGAAATTTAACAGCAACGTGATTAGATAACCTACAGCCCTGTCGATCAAGGATGCCTTATCCTTTATCAGCAGAAATAGATTTCATAATAATATGAGAGAGAATGTTGCATTAGTTATTGAGGTAAAAAATGGCAGCCTACAGCACATGGCACAGAGTTGGAAGTAATTTTAGAAATGATCAGCCGATCAGCTGATCACATCCCATACATAGTATTCCTAGAATCTCACACTAACCAGAAAAGGAAAGGTGAGGAAAAAAAAGTTTGAGGATCTATTTATATTTTATGAAGGTCACTGAAACTTAAACACACCATTTTAGGTGAGGGCAGTTTGCTCTTAAAATGGCACCTGTCTGACTCAGTCACTCAGCTGACTCGGGTATATTGGATGATGGAGTGCAGGTGAGAATTTTTTGTTCCTGGGAAGGAGGGGAGCTGCTCACTTTTTTCTCATGATTATAGGTGCTCTGTGTGTGTGTGTGTGTGTGTGTGTGTGTGTGTGTGTGTGTGTGTGTGTGTGTGTGAATTTTTTGTTTCTTTTAGTTTTTTTAACGTTCTTGTCATTGTGACTGCAACATAACTTCATATTCTGTGGTGCAGAAAAAGGAAGAGCTTCGCAGTTACGTTTGAAGACAAAGCCCTTGCAAAACTAAAAGGTTTCCAGTAGCAATATGTCCTTTTCTTTCTTGTTGTGTGCATACACATGGCTAAAGAAGACTCTAAGCAATGCTAGGCTTGGGATGGTGTGGGAGTCTGCGCTGTGAGATCAGCCATCCCTTCAGTGCTATACTGGCTCAAGAGCATTGAGCATGCCTGATGAGTCTCTAGCTCTGAGAGTATACTGTGCTGTTTGGGATTCCCTGCAGAGCCCAGCGAGATTACACTGCCCCTTCGCAAGGGGGTCCTGTCAGCCGCCGCTCCATCAAATGGAGAAAACACTCGTAGAGAACAAGCTCCCGCATCAAAGCAGAGGCGTCTGCATGTACTGAAGTAGTGTAGTGTGTGCATTTGTGTGAGGAGCCTAGAAGCACAGCTGATTGGTTCTGTCAGCTTCACTGCACACAAGCTGACACTCTTTTAATATTATAGGCCGTATAAAACTCTAAATCAATCTCAAATGCTGACCGTGTCTCTCTCTTGTGATATAGCAAGAACACACATGCAAAATGTAGGGGAGCAGTCCTTTAGTAAATCTGAATTCTTACCTTTTTTAAACATGTATTTAGAGAACTGCTTCTCTAGTTGAAATTCTTCAACCTGTTCAGAGTATCAGAATGCGGGCGTATGAGGAAGCACCTGTCCCTCCATTTGTACTGTATGCAACTGTCAAACATTTTATACATGTGCAGACATACATACATACCTACATAGTGTGGATTGGGGTGATCTGCTTTTTTTGTTTTGAAATCAACACATTAATGAATAGATTTATTGAAAACCTGCCAATAAAATACTCCATAAAGACAAGACCAAGTACATGTTTCTGCACACCCTTAAACACATGTGCACGTGCGCACATACACTGACACTTACACACACACACTGACACTGACACACACACTGACACTGACACATACACACACACACTGACACTGACACACACACACACACACTGACACTGACACACACACACACTGACACACACTGACACATAATGACACTGACACACACTGACACATACTGACACACTCACACACATACAACACTCTGACACACTGACACACAAACACACACACTGACTGTGGCAGAGCAAAGCTCTGCCCTTTTTAAATTGGCAGGGATGGGGTTAATTTCCCCTACCTGCCTGGGTTTATTATGTTCAGGTGGCTGGGGTTGATTAGTTGATTAGGTTAATTAACGATCAATCAGCGCCCAGCCACCTGACATAAAAGGAGGCCTCTGCTTCTCATTTGGGAGGAGGGAGCTGAGGAAGCAGGTTGGTGTTTTGTTGGTTGTGATTTTTCAATTTTCTAAATCCAGTGAAGGCATTGCCCAGCCTGTAAACCTTTATTTTGTACATTTTTGTTTTTTGTCTTTCTTTTTGTGTTTCAATCCCTTTGTTTTGGCCCGTGTGCCTTTTTATTTTTGTATCTATTTATAATAAAAGTATCTTTTTTCTCTGGGCCTCTATCCACTCGCCAGCCTGCCACACTGACATATACACACACTCACACACACACACTGACTCAGACTCACAGGTCTCTTTTATCATTGGGAGCTCTGGAAGCACTGACTCACAGGTCTCTTATCATTGGGAGCTCTGGAAGCACTAACATATTTTTTCCTTTGCTGCAGGATCTGGGGAGGAAGGAGCTGAGCCGGGAGAAGCTGCTCCTGGTGTGCCAGATTGTCCGAGTGGGAAGGATGGATCTGAAGGAAGCAAATGTCCGGAAAGCTACCATGGGCTTGCGGAGGCCTCTTGGAGTCTCAGGTGCGGCTGCTCTTTTAAAGACTCTCTAGTCTGCCCCATGGCCTTCTACAGGATAACACACATGTTTCTGTTAAAACCTTCATCTGTCATACTTGAATAAGTGTTACTCTGACCTCAGATTGAAGCTCTCATGGACAGACCCCTGACATTGACTGAGGGGGTTCTGTAGCTGTTAGCCCCTCTCCTTTCAAAAGTACCTTGGCTCATGAAAATAAAAAGGAATAGGGAGAATCAGAAAGTCCAGTCAATACCAAGTCATGCCTTGTCTACTATATAATACATAATAAGCTGAAAACAGAAATATTGAAGGGCTGTGAGGGTGTTGTGTCCCACACAGACTGTGATAAATCTGAAATATTGAAGGGGTTGTGAGGGTGCTGTGTCCCACACAGACTGTGATAAATCTGGAATATTGAAGGGGTTGTGAGGGTGCTGTGTCCCACACAGACTGTGATAAATCTGGAATATTGAAGGGGTTGTGAGGGTGCTGTGTCCCACACAGACTGTGATAAATCTGGAATAAGGTCTGCCTAATTCAGGCTGCAGCCAAGTGGATTAGGTTACTGATCAGGGATGGAAATAAGACTTCCATTGCGTAGCAGTTTGATCCATTCCTAGTTTTACTATGACTTTAGAAAGATACAAGTGAGCTTGTTACCTGTACACACTGTGGCTAATCAAGGATGTATTAAAACCTGGAATGGGCAAACATGCTATGCAGTAGGAGTCTTCTTTCCATCCCTGCGGCTCCTGTAACTTTGAGACTTCGCCCTGCATTCCATTTCCCTCTTCGATCAAGGTCATTTACTGATTGAGAGCACTGCCTTCGGAGCTCAGTTTCCAAGAACTACACACTCACACCAGGATGAGCATGTTTAAATGTGTTGAGCGCTGGAAGACACTGCCCTGCTGTGCGGTTTGCTCCTGGCAAACAGTGATGACACATTTGTAATATTTCTTTTGTCTAAGGAAACAGCTATGGGTTTGACTATGCATCCATCACCCAAACAACATGATGTGGTGGTAATAATAATAATAATAATAATAATAATAATAATAATACCAAATTAGAGTGTGGTACTAAGGACAAGGTAAACCCCAGAGGTCAACAGAAATGCATTAGATGGGTGGGATTTTGGCCTACATTTTAAACTAAGATAACCATTTTCAGTGGAAGTATGCATTTTCAATGGCAGCATTAATTTTTTCTGTTTCTGGTGCTTGTGAGAGCATACATGCATTCATGATTTACCATATCACATTTTTATAAGTGTTGAAATGCAGACATCGCTTATAGCGTGATTAAGATGTTTGCGACTGAGAATCCTGTAAATATGCGGTTACAGTGTAACACAGCCACATGTGTTATTACAGTGCTATTACAGCGCAATTGAGTGTTATAGATGTATTTTTACTTACAGACCCTAAGATCACATTTTACGATCACACAGTAAATACATAGTAGAAGTAATCTTAGAGATCAAGGATTGGTGTTGGCCAGTGTGCATGGCAAATGCTGGTGTCCTGTTTTCAAATGTATTTTTCACACACTCTTTGCTGTGTTGGTCTGTCATACAGAGTGCAAGAAAAAGCAGACACTCCGCTTGACTGGAGGAGCCACCGAACACAGGCAAACATATACAAAGTCATGAAATCTAGATCAAAACAGACGAATCCCTGATGTTAAAGTGCTTAATCTGTTTAGATCGATGCTGTTGTGGTTTAAACATTCAGAATGCTTTGTCATTGCCGTTCGGATTGCGAGTTCTGCACTCTCAATAAGATTGCAAGTGTAGCGGCTAATAGTTTCCAATGGAGAAGTGACTCATAATGAGCCTTATAGAAATGAGTATGTTGATGTAGAGTAATCTCCCAGCAGGATTTGTAGGGGTTGCAGTTTAGTCTACTTTAATCTAGCAGACCTTATTTAGGGATAGAAATGTTTTTTTGTGGATAAACCCAACAGCAATTGATTGGTGTGTAAAAACCACAGAGAAAGCATTTCATTTGGGACCATTGATTTCTGATTTCATAATTAGCGTCTGTTGGGTACAAATTGCTTGGTAAGTAGGGGATGAATTATTAATGCTGTTTTTCACAGGGACCAGGCTAATTAATGGATAGATGCAATGATAGATGTGGTTGGAATTATTAAAAGGGCTAGATACAACTTTACATTTTTTAATTTTTTTTTTATTTTTAAAACAAGGGTTGTAGCAAATAAAAAAAATGAAAAGCAAAACGTTCCCGCAGCTCCTCCAGTATCCTTGGCTCTGGAGAACTGTACTGCATTGCATTTCAATGGGTTTGCTCTGCAGTTATTGATCAGTGCACAATGTGTGTGTGAGCCAGTGAACAGCAAAGCTCAGTAAAGGATTTCTTTAAGAACATAAAGTTTACAAACAAGAGGAGACCATTCGGCCCATCTTGCTCGTTTGGTTGTTAGTAGCTTATTGATCCCAAAATCTCATCAAGCAGCTTCTTGAAGGATCCCAGGGTGTCAGCTTCAACAACATTACTGGGGAGTTGATTCCAGACCCTCACAATTCTCTGTGTAAAAAAGTGCCTCCTATTTTCTGTTCTGAATGCCCCTTTGTCTAAACTCCATTTGTGACCCCTGGTCCTTGTTTCTTTTTTCAGGCTGAAAAAGTCCCTTGGGTCGACACTGTCAATACCTTTTAGAATTTTGAATGCTTGAATTAGGTCGCCACGTAGTCTTTTTTGTTCAAGACTGAACAGATTCAATTCTTTTAGCCTGTCTGCATATGACATGCCTTTTAAGCCCGGAATAATTCTGGTCGCTCTTCTTTGCACTCTTTCTAGAGCAGCAATATCTTTTTTATAGCGAGGTGACCAGAACTGCACACAATATTCAAGATGAGGTCTTACTAGTGCATTGTACAGTTTTAACATTACTTCCCTTGATTTAAATTCAACACTTTTCACAATGTATCCGAGCATCTTGTTAGCATTTTTTATAGCTTCCCCACATTGTCTAGATGAAGACATTTCTGAGTCAACAAAAACTCCTAGGTCTTTTTCATAGATTCCTTCTCCAATTTCATTATCTCCCATATGATATTTATAATGTACATTTTTATTTCCTGCGTGCAGTACCTTACACTTTTCTCTATTAAATGTCATTTGCCATGTGTCTGCCCAGTTCTGAATCTTGTCTAGATCATTTTGAATGACCTTTGCTGCTGCAACAGTGTTTGCCACTCCTCCTACTTTTGTGTCGTCTGCAAATTTAACAAGTTTGCTTACTATACCAGAATCTAAATCATTAATGTAGATTAGGAATAGCAGAGGACCTAATACTGATCCCTGTGGTACACCGCTGGTTACCACACTCCATTCTGAGGTTTTTCCTCTAATCAGTACTTTCTGTTTTCTACATGTTAACCACTCCCTAATCCATGTACATGTGTTTCCTTGAATCCCAACTGCGTTCAGTTTGAGAATTAATCTTTTGTGCGGGACTTTGTCAAAAGCTTTTTGGAAATCTAAATAAACCATATCATATGCTTTGCAATTATCCATTATCGATGTTGCATCCTCAAAAAAATCAAGCAAGTTAGTTAGACACGATCTCCCTTTCCTAAAACCATGTTGACTGTCTCCCAGAATCCTGTTACCATATAGGTAATTTTGCATTTTGGATCTTATAGTTTCCATAAGTTTGCATATAATAGAAGTCAGGCTTACTGGTCTGTAGTTACCTGGTTCAGTTTTGTTTCCCTTTTTGTGGATCGGTATTACGTTTGCAATTTTCCAGTCTGTCGGTACCACCCCTGTGTCAAGAGACTGCTGCATGATCTTGGTTAGCGGTTTGTAAATTACTTCTTTCATTTCTTTGAGTACTACTGGGAGGATCTCATCCGGCCCAGGGGATTTGTTTATTTTAAGAGCTCCTAGTCCCTTTAACACTTCTGCCTCAGTTATGCTAAAGTTATTTAAAACTGGCTAGGAACTGGATGACATGTGGGGCATGTTGTCAGTATCTTCCTTTGTAAAAACTTGTGAAAAGTAATCATTTAACATATTTGCTATTTTTTTTTCTTCAGCTACGATTTTGCGATTTGTATCTCTTAAACATTTAATCTCCTCTTTGAATGTTCTCTTGCTGTTGTAATATTGGAAAAAATTTTGGAATTGGTTTTAGCTCTGTGGCAGAGCAAAGCTCTGCCCTTTAAATTGGCAGGGATGGGGTTAACTTCCCCTACCTGCCTGGGTTTATTATGTTCAGGTGGCTGGGGTTGATTAGTTGATTAGGTTGATTAACGATCAATCAGCGCCCAGCCACCTGATATAAAAGGAGGCCTCTGCTTCTCATTTGGGGAGAAGGGAGCTGAGGAAGCAGGTTGGTGTTTGTTTTGTGGTTTTTTGAATTTTCTAAATCCAGTGAAGGCATTGCCCAGCCTGGAAACTTTATTTTTGTGAGTTTTGTTTTTGCTTTATTTGTGTTTGAGTATCTGTTATTTTGCCCTTGTGCACTTTATTTTTGTTTATTTATAATAAAATAGTTATTTTTTTGAACTGCAGTCTGTCTCTGGGCCTCTATCCACTCGCCAGCCTGCCACATTTGGTGTCAGAAGTGGGATAGCGCCACCTAGAGGCTCAGAGCAGTACTTGTTTTGTTTTGTGGAATTTTTGGGATAATTTTTTTTTTTTTTTTTTTTTTTTTTGAAACAAAAAAAAATGGGAAAGAAGAGCAGACAGCGGCAAAGGCAGGAAAAGCAGCAGCAGCTGAAGAAATGTAAGCTGCTGCAGCCACCGCTGGAGGACCCGGCCAGCCTCTTCCCCTGGTGTTCCTGGTGTGGGAAGGAGGACCATCGTTGGCGGTCCTGCCCAGACGTGCCACCGGCAAACTGGTGTGGCCGGTGTGAGGAGGACGGCCACAACTGGGCAGGATGCCCCTACAACCAGGCCCAGGAAGAGGTGCCGTGTTCACCCCGGGCATCAGGGGCCACCCCACTACCTCCAGCACCACCACCTTCACCACCGTCCCAGGAGATCTGGGACTGGTTGATGCACCCTGAGGCAGACCTCGTCCACGATCTCCCCATAGTTATCAACACGCTGTGGCGTCGAGATGGGGAGAGGTGGGAACAGTGGGAGGAACAGCACCACCCGGCCTCCTTCCCAGAGGTTGCCCTCATGGTGGTTAATTACCTGGCGGTAGACATGGGAGATCCACCGGTCACTCCAATAAAGAGAGGTGAGCCGCCTTCCCGAGAGCCAGAGAGGGGTGAGCCGCCTTCCCGAGAGCCAGAGAGGGGTGAGGAGCCTCCGTCGCTCCCAGAGCCAGAGAGGGAGGAGGATCTGCCGTCGCTCCCAGAGCCAGAGAGGGAGGAGGATCTGCCGTCGCTCCCAGAGCCAGAGAGGGAGGAGGATCTGCCGTCGTCCCCAGAGCCAGAGAGGGGTGAGGAGCTGCCGTCGCTCCCAGAGCCAGAGAGGGGGAGGAGCTGCCGTCGCTCCCAGAGCCAGAGAGGGGTGAGGAGCTGCCGTCGCTCCCAGAGCCAGAGAGGGGTGAGGAGCTGCCGTCGCTCCCAGAGCGGTCGCTCCCAGAGCCAGAGAGGGGTGAGGATCTGCCGTCGCTCCCAGAGCCAGAGAGGGAGGAGGATCTGCCGTCGTCCCCAGAGCCAGAGAGGGGTGAGGAGCTGCCGTCGCTCCCAGAGCCAGAGAGGGGTGAGGAGCTGCCGTCGCTCCCAGAGCCAGAGAGGGGTGAGGAGCTGCCGTCGCTCCCAGAGCCAGAGAGGGGTGAGGAGCTGCCGTCGCTCCCAGAGCCAGAGAGGGGGAGGAGCTGCCGTCGCTCCCAGAGCCAGAGAGGGGTGAGGAGCTGCCGTCGCTCCCAGAGCCAGAGAGGGGTGAGGAGCTGCCGTCGCTCCCAGAGCCAGAGAGGGAGGAGGAGCTGCCGTCGCTCCCAGAGCCAGAGAGGGAGGAGGAGCTGCCGTCGCTCCCAGAGCCAGAGAGGGAGGAGGAGCTGCCGTCGCCCCAGAGCCAGAGAGGGGTGAGGAGCCGCCGTCGCTCCCAGAGCCAGAGGGGGAGGAGGAGCCGCCGCCGCTCTCAGGGAGGAGCCGCCGCCGCCGCTCTCAGAGCCCGAGAGGGAGGAGCCGCCGCCGCCGCTCTCAGAGCCCGAGAGGGAGGAGCCGCCGTCGCCGCTCTCAGAGCCCGAGAGGGAGGAGCCGCCGCCGCTCTCAGAGCCCGAGAGGGAGCCGCCGCCGCCGCCAGCTCTCAGAGCCCGAGAGGGAGTCGCCGCCTCCGCCACCAGAGGGAGCCGGGCCGCAGTCGCCGCCTCCGCCACCAGAGGGAGCCAGGCCGCAGTCGCCGCCTCCGCCACCAGAGAGGGGCCGCCGCCGCCTCCGCCACCAGAGGGAGCCGGGCCGCCGCCTCCGCCACCAGAGGGAGCCGGGCCGCCGCCTCCGCCACCAGAGGGAGCCGGGCCGCCGCCTCCGCCACCAGAGGGAGCCGGGCCGCCGCCTCCGCCACCAGAGGGAGCCGGGCCGCCGCCTCCGCCACCAGAGGGGAGCCGCCGCCGCCGCCTCCGCCACCAGAGGGAGCCGGGCCGCCGCCGCCGCCGCCGCCTCCGCCACCAGAGGGAGCCGGGCCGCCGCCTCCGCCACCAGAGGGAGCCGGGCCGCCGCCGCCGCCTCCGCCACCAGAGGGAGCCGGGCCGCCGCCGCCGCCTCCGCCACCAGAGGGAGCCGGGCCGCCGCCGCCGCCTCCGCCACCAGAGGGAGCCGGGCCGCCGTCGCCGCCTCCGCCACCAGAGGGAGCCGGGCCGCCGTCGCCGCCTCTCCCACCAGAGGGAGCCGGGCCGCCGTCGCCGCCTCTCCCACCAGAGGGAGCCGGGCCGCCGTCGCCGCCTCTCCCACCAGAGGGAGCCGGGCCGCCGTCGCCGCCTCCGCCACCAGAGGGAGCCGGGCCGCCGTCGCCGTGCTACCTTGGAGATTCGGGGCCCCCTCAACCAAAGAAGGCTTGGGGGCTCCGACATCAACCCCGCCCACCACCACCCACCATAACAGCCCACCCAAGGGACATAATTGGACTCTTGGGGGGGTGGGGAGGGTGGGGGGAAGGGGGGAGTTGGCCGATTGCGGCCAGTGTACGTTGTACATGGGGGGAGGTGTGTGGCAGAGCAAAGCTCTGCCCTTTAAATTGGCAGGGATGGGGTTAACTTCCCCTACCTGCCTGGGTTTATTATGTTCAGGTGGCTGGGGTTGATTAGTTGATTAGGTTGATTAACGATCAATCAGCGCCCAGCCACCTGATATAAAAGGAGGCCTCTGCTTCTCATTTGGAGAGCGGGAGCTGAGGAAGGAGGTTGGTGTTTGTTTTGTGGTTTTTGAATTTTCTAAATCCAGTGAAGGCATTGCCCAGCCTGGAAACTTTATTTTTGTGAGTTTTGTTTTTGCTTTATTTGTGTTTGAGTATCTGTTATTTTGCCCTTGTGCACTTTATTTTTGTTTATTTATAATAAAATAGTTATTTTTTTGAACTGCAGTCTGTCTCTGGGCCTCTATCCACTCGCCAGCCTGCCACAAGCTCCCTTAGCAATGTTTATTTCTATTTCTCTCTTGGCCTTTCTAACTTCCTTTTTGACTTGCGTTTGCAGTTCCTAGGGCTTAGGGTTAGGGCTAGGGTTAGAGAGGAGAGGCTGAAAGATGTTCATGTTCCAGAGTGGGAGGTGAGGGTTAGGGCTAGGGTTAGAGAGGAGAGGCTGAAAGACGTTCATGTTCCAGAGTGGGAGGTGAGGGTTAGGGCTAGGGTTAGAGAGGAGAGGCTGAAAGATGTTCATGTTCCAGAGTGGGAGGTGAGGGTTAGGGTTAGGGTTAGAGAGGAGAGGCTGAAAGACGTTCATGTTCCAGAGTGGGAGGTGAGGGTTAGGGCTAGAGAGGAGAGGCTTAAAGATGTTCATGTTCCAGAGTGGGAGGTGAGGGTGAGGGTTAGGGTTAGAGAGGAGAGGCTTAAAGATGTTCATGTTCCAGAGTGGGAGGTGAGGAGTCGGTCACTAAACAGACAATCCTGATGAAGGTTGACTTGCTTTAATGGCAGTTTGATCTGAAATCTACTGGCAGAAATTATAATGCTCCAATGGTTTCTTTAAGGTACAGCAAGCTGCAGTTTTTCAATGTCATTTCAAATGTTTAAAAAAAAAAAGATTTCTAATTCGTACCCCAAAACAGTTCATTTCCTTAAAGATACTGGCTCATCAGTCTGAAACTACAGCCACCCTGCCACACTGAAACAAAAGCTAGGTGAGCCCCTTCAACCAATGTATTGTGATTCTGAAATGAACCACTTTAAATCTCAGCATGCTTTGGCAGTTCTCTCCACTCAATGAAACAGAGTCCTGAAGTTTGCCAGATGGGAGCAGTTGTAAATGCAAACTGGAGTACTGCAGCATTAAACATTACAGGGTGAATTTGACACTGTCTGGCTTAAATGAATGAATAACTTTGACAAACCGATTCTACACCAACAAGGATTTTAATTGGGAGCTGATGAATGACTGTAATCACTGCCCATGCTGAAGGTTTGAATAAGTTAGGCAAATCAATTCAGACCCACGACTTTATGCTATATCATCACAGCTTGAAACCCTCGTGGATCAGCCACAGAGCAGGAATTTAAAAAGCCGGATGAACACGAGGATTGAGGTGAACATGCAGTCTGTGGGAAGCATTTCCTTCACTCTTACAGTCCGACAACAACAGGGCATGTTTCTCGAATATCTCAAACACATTCAGAGCAGGTGTTTCACTTTAGTTAACACCATCAGGCCTGCTCACGGTCGTGTACTTTGTTTAATTTATTTTTAAGTCACCTTAACCTTAAAAGGTTTTTGTTTTGGTTGTTTCTTTGCTTTTTAAAAAAAAATTTATAAGCAAGCAAAAACAATCCTTATTTCGGAGCTGACTGTGCCACTCAGCTCCCAGATAAAGCTTCTCTACTGCCCGCAGCTGTAAAAGCTTCAGGGTTTGGGTCCGGATCCAGTCTGTGATACAAACTGCTTCAAACACATGAATGCAGCAAATAGCTGGGCCTGGACCACAGGGCAAACAGCCACCAGTTATTAAATACAATACACAAATAGCTGGGCCTGGACCACAGGGCAAACAGCCACCAGTTTTTAAATACAGTACACAAATAGCTGGGCCTGGACCACAGGGCAAACAGCCACCAGTTTTTAAATACAGTACACAAAGGAGTAGCGATGTGCATGCATGGGTCTGCAGGTCTTCCTTTGCAGCATTCACAAAATGAAAATTGTAAAAGTGAAAAGTAGAAAATGGAAATAGTGGAAGGATGCATGACTGGTAAATGGTAAATAAACTATAAAAAAGTAAATTAAAGCAGTTGTGTAAATAATATAAAAATCTTCTTTTTTTTATGTATTTTTTTGCTGGTGAGAATTCCTTTGCTGAATCATGAACAGAAATAAATGTCACATTTAAGTTAAACAGGAAGAGTACATGTCTGTAATATCATGGGAAGACACAACAGAAATTAATGGCCGTGGCATTCACCCTTTGCACTGTGCTGAATAATAGCTGTCAGCTATCATTTCTACAGGAGTAACTTTTCCACAGCAATCAGAGGCTGCTGGCTGAATCCATTCACACCAGCAGTGGCGATGACCTCTGTAGAGCACCAGTATCCTGGAGCCACCCCCTCCAGCACAGACCTCTGCTGTAAATACAATCTGGAGCTATCTATCACTGACTCTGAGACTATGTTCAGGAAGGGCAGAGCAGCCATCTGTCACGGGTTATGCTGCCTGAGTGCACCGTGGTCAGGGGCTTTTAAATCAAAATGTACATGGTTTGCTTTTAGATCACACTTTGTATAGTAATCAAATCATTTTCAAAAGCAATGGTGGGGTATGGGATATATAACTCCTTGTTAATGGCGTCCCAGTCAAGGCTGGTCTGCGCCCTTGAGATAGTAAACCCAGACTCAGAAAGGGCAATTTAGAGCTTCTTCACACTTCTTATTCTCAAACAGGACCAAACAAAACAGGAACAAAAAAAAGGGTTAAACAAAACAGCACCCAAGCTTCGGCCATGCCTGTGCCTGAGACACAGAGAGCACAGCTGCTGTTCAGGCTGGGCAAGCACCTTCAATTAGCATCTCTCTCTCTGAACAAACAGTTCTTTGTCTTTTTACAGGGTGTGGCCAGGGGCTAATTGACACTCAATAAACCAATTACCACCTGGCCACTTTCCACACGTTTCTTAATAAACAAACAATTAAAACATTTCATACTTTTGTAATTGACAATTAACCCTTAATTAACATGTGGCTGTGCAAAGGTGGTCATCTTAGCCCCAGGCTGTTCCTCCACACCTGAGCTTGATGGCTGCCAGCCTCAAAAAAACAATTTTTGCTCATGCCGGGACTCTGCCCTGCCACAGGCTAATCCAGAAGGACCCTCTCTTCCGCAGTGGCTCCTTCATGAAAGCATGTTGGCATGTGTGGGAAATGTGCAGAGCTTTTTCCAATAAGCAAGGGGGCGTGGCTCGACAGCCTGGCTTTTAAAAATAAGCAGGGGGGTGAACACATACGGGAGAATTATCATTTACATATCAACTCCTGAAGACGTGGAACTGTTTCCATCATAGTATGAAGATGGAATTTGATGATCTTTCCTTCTGTGGTTTTAAAGATCCCATTAGGGAATTGCTTAGAACCTCCTGCCAATGCTTCTCCTCCAGTCCACATTAACACACAGGAATGAAACGCTGAGTTAGAGTTGGAGAAAAGCATGGTTTTGTTCTGGTGTCATGGAAGACAATTCTGGCCAGGTTGCGCAGGTTTTACAGAGAGGCAAGGCAAATAAGAAACAGTAAAGACACAACTGGGATTGCACGAACCTGCCTGCTGTGTAGGGGTCAGCTGAAGAGGATGCATTGCAGCCTGCGTGACCCCTGGTTAGGAGGGTCTCATTGGCAGCAACAACATGGCTTGGTAACCCATTCCATACCCTCCCTCTGTAAAGAAGATCTCCTCTGTTCAGAGCCAGAAAATTAGATGCAGATGCTCTCGTCCAACGACGTTAAAGGCATGCTCACCATGTGGTCACCTCTTCTTGTCATAATCGACACCTTCATTCCTCAACCACTTTTGCTTAATTAGATTAAAAAGTTGTCAGAAGTTTTCCTTGAATAACTGACCTGTGAATAAATTAAAAGTAAAGGATTTCTTTTTTACTATTTTTTTTTTTTTGCATGATGGAAAGTCGTCTTCAAGAATCTTCATTATAAGAGAATGTTGCTTTATGTTCTCTACTAATTTTTCAAATATTTTTTTTTAAATAAAACCTAGACTTTGTGCATATTGCTCATAGTGCTTCTGATATTATGAACACCTCTAACCTATCTATATAAGCATAGAGTTCAGTCCAGACAAGTGGTGTTGGCGTTGCCTCCCTTGTGGAGCTGCTGTGAATGAGTGTGCTGTGCTGGCTTGTTGTTGCAGTGATGGATGTGACGGAGATCATTAAAGGGAAGATGGAGAGTGACGAGGACAAACAGCACTTTATCCCCTTCGTGCAGTGAGTACCTAACCCTGCACACACTGCTCCGCTCCCAGCCTGTCCTCTCTGCACACACCGCTCCCCTCCCAGCCTGTGCTCTCTGCACACACCGCTCCCCTCCCAGCCTGTCCTCTCTGCACACACTGCTCCCCTCCCAGCCTGTCCTCTCTGCACACACCGCTCCCCTCCCAGCCTGTCCTCTCTGCACACACTGCTCCCCTCCCAGCCTGTCCTCTCTGCACACACTGCTCCCCTCCCAGCCTGCCCTCTCCACACACACTGCTCCCTCCCAGCCTGCCCTCTCTGCACACACTGCTCCCCTCCCAGCCTGCCCTCTCTGCACACACTGCTCCCCTCCCAGCCTGTCCTCTCTGCACACACTGCTCCCCTCCCAGCCTGCCCTCTCTGCACACACTGCTCCCCTCCCAGCCTGCCCTCTCTGCACACACTGCTCCCCTCCCAGCCTGCCCTCTCTGCACACACCGCTCCCCTCCCAGCCTGCCCTCTCTGCACACACTGCTCCCCTTCCAGCCTGCCCTCTCTGCACACACTGCTCCCCTCCCAGCCTGTCCTCTCTGCACACACTGCTCCCCTCCCAGCCTGCCCTCTCTGCACACACTGCTCCCCTCCCAGCCTGCCCTCTCTGCACACACTGCTCCCCTCCCAGCCTGTCCTCTCTGCACACACTGCTCCCCTCCCAGCCTGTCCTCTCTGCACACACTGCTCCCCTCCCAGCCTGTCCTCTCTGCACACACTGCTCCCCTCCCAGCCTGCCCTCTCTGCACACACTGCTCCCCTCCCAGCCTGTCCTCTCTGCACACACTGCTCCCCTCCCAGCCTGTCCTCTCTGCACACACTGCTCCCCTCCCAGCCTGCCCTCTCTGCACACACTGCTCCCCTCCCAGCCTGTCCTCTCTGCACACACTGCTCCCCTCCCAGCCTGTCCTCTCTGCACACACTGCTCCCCTCCCAGCCTGTCCTCTCTGCACACACTGCTCCCCTCCCAGCCTGTCCTCTCTGCACACACTGCTCCCCTCCCAGCCTGTCCTCTCTGCACACACTGCTCCCCTCCCAGCCTGTCCTCCCAGCCTCTCCTCTCTGCACACACTTCCCTCGCTGCTGTCCTCACAGCCTGTCCTCTCAGCACAGATGTCTCTTGCTGCTTTCCTCCCAGCATGCCCATTTGCCTGTTGATCTATCTGCCCGTTGTTGTTTTCATTGGCTAATTACCGTTCAGTTCTAGCTGTCAGCCATCGTCATAAGTAACACTGTGACTGTGTGTTCATACTGTATTACTAAGTATGCTATATTTTATCATGGTTTTACATGTTTTTTATATGATTTACCATACCTCGCTATTCTCAACAATGCTTGTTTATGCTTTACCATACTTTTGTTTTTATACTTTTGCTTTGGTAAACTTACATAAGGGCCTGGTTATTTTTTTGAGAAATTGTCAAGCTGACCAAACACTTCCCCCAATGTCTGGAAACGACACTGAACACCTTGTCTCTGCTCACACCTTGTCTCTGCTCACACCTTGTCTCTGCACACCTTGTCTCTGCTCACTTTGTCTCTGCACACCTTGTCTGTTAACACCTTGTCTCTGCTCACCTTGTCTGTTAACACCTTGTCTCTGCACACCTTGTCTCTGCTCACTTTGTCTCTGAACACCTTGTCTCTGCTCACTTTGTCTCTGAACACCTTGTCTCTGCACACCTTTGCTGTGAACACCTTGTCTCTGCTCACTTTGTCTCTGAACACCTTGTCTCTGCTCACTTTGTCTCTGAACACCTTGTCTCTGCACACCTTTGCTGTGAACACCTTGTCTCTGCACACCTTGTCTCTGCTCACTTTGTCTCTGAACACCTTGTCTCTGCTCACCTTGTCTGTGAACACCTTGTCTCTCTTTGTTATTCAGAGTGGCAGCCGAGAATGATTTTCTTCACAGCTTGATCAAGAAAGTCACTGAAGCCAAAGACATAAACCACAAAGGACAAGGTAAACTAACTCCTTAAGAATGCGGCGTGCGTCTCTGTTGTGCGGTGATTTATAGACTGGTGTGCTCTGGCTTAAACACAGAGTGACTGGGAGAGGGATGCAACCTGACACCTGCTGGAGCGGCTTGGGAAAACTGCCTCAAACCGTATCGACAATAGATTTTACAAAAGGGATGCCCTTTAATAGCTGTGTCAAACAATTTCTATCTACTGTACCCATCTGTCCACTTATTCATCTGTATATATATCTATCCCAGTCAAACTATAAACGCTGGTACTATTGCACACACTGACAGGGCTGGAGAAATGACCACATATTGCAAACATAATAGCTAGGATATGGTAGTGATAGTTCTTGCAGAATGACATTTTATTTGCCTGAAACTGTTAGCCATACATCTATAACAAGCAGTGTTATGTGATGCTGTTGGTGAGATGGAATGGGGTTAAAATCTCTCTAACCACGAATGCGGTGTGTGGGGTTGCCCTTACATGATCAGCTTCTGCTCTGTTACACTTTAGGGTTCTACCACGTCACAAACACAGCTTCCTTTTGTTAGAAGTGAAAATTAGCAAAACAAAAACAAAATTCTAATACACAGTCTTGACCTTGTAAAAACACCTGGCTAGAGAACTGTGACAAAGTGTCTGAGCGGATGCAGGTGCAGGAGTGATGCAGTGCGTGAATGAAACAGGCAGAGATGATTGTAATCCAGTTTGGAAAGGATTTTATTAATTGTTTCCAGGTCTGGCGACCAAACAATAATCCCCCGGCAATACACAACAATGTGTTCTGCACGGGGTAAACAATAGGATTGCAGTCCCAAATAATATACAATAATATCTGCCCCACAATAATACAAACATGGTCACCAGACCTGGGTGCATGCAATAGTACTCATGGTGAGTGATACAAGTTTATTTCGTGACAGTGGTGAAGTGCTGTTCAGGTCTGGAAATGTGCTAGCCGTCTGATTATTTACAAACAAGAAAAATTACTAAGAGACAAAAAAACAAATAAACAATTGTTTCATTTTTTGGGGGGGTCTCACACTCCTTCTAGGTTCTAATTCAAAACCAAAGCGAAGGAACAGATTACGATTCTCCGCCCCCTTTTATGCTGTCACACATGACCCCTTGGTAAACGAGTGCAATCTCCAATCACGGCTGCCACGTCGTTTCTCTTCCGGGTCAATGCATTATTGCAACGGAATCTCGCCCCCTTCCAGGCTGGCTGACTGCCCTTGAACCCTGAGAAAGAACTGTCAGACCAGCCCATCCAAGGAACTCTGTTCACGCTGCTTAGAGTCCTCACAGGTCGGGAGGGAGATTTACAACCAAGAATCATTGTATTTCTGTCACAAGAAGCTATTGAGGTTTTCCTCTTATTTCCAAGATGGTCCAATAAGCAGTGACACAAAATCTCACTCTGTTACAAATAAATGACAAATAATATCAATAAAACTAGGCTATCTTGCCCTGGGTAGCCCGTTTTGATAGCAAGCCTCCTCCCCACTCTGGTTTCCATGGTGACTTGGGTGTTCTGTGTTCCAGGGCTCTGGGTGTCCATTAAGATGCTGAACTGGGACCTGAAGCAGCTTCAGCAGGAGCAGCCTCATCTATTGGACCGGGGTGCCGTGGTGGCACGGAAGATGGGCTTCCCTGAGATCATCATGCCAGGTGAGATGGGATCCCATGGAGCTGCCCTCTGCTTTACATTTCCAGCCTCTGTGGATGTGGAATCCTTCACAAGCACAGCCTGAAGGAGCCCACAATGTTATGGCACTTACAGCTGCATCACAGCAATGTTTTACAGCAGAATACAATTGCTTGGTTGTGTTTAGCCAGGAGTGGAAAGCAGACCTAGCTGAAAATCCAGTGACAGATTCAGCTTGCTAATGCATCACTCTCTGTGCCAAACCAGCATGCTCCAGCTTTTACTTGCAGCAGGAGTAGATTATACAGCACGTGACATATTTTAATATCTTTCATAGTTCATGACTTTACATGAAAGAATAATCTTATTGCTAGCATTACTCTTTGAGCAGATGTTTTTAATTGATTTAACTTATTTATGTGCCATATATAATAATTAAGCATGGATAGAAATAAGACTCCCATTGCATAGCAGTTCACCCATTCCAGGCTTTAAAATAAGCTTGATTAGCCACAGTGTCTAGGTAACAAGCTCAGGTGTGTCTTATTAAACTCACAGTAAAACCAGGAATGGATCAAACTGCTATGGAATGGAAATCTTGTTTCTATTCATTCTGTATTATTATATGACACATAAATACAGCTCTGGAAAAAATTAAGAGACCACTGCAAAATTATCAGTTTCTCTGGTTTTACTATTTATAGGTATGTGTTTGGGTAAAATGAACATTTTTGTTTTATTCTATAAACTACTGACAACATTTCTCCCAAATTCCAAATAAAAATATTGTCATTTAGAGCATTTATTTGCAGAAAATGACAACTGATCAAAATAACAAAAAAGATGCAGTGTTGTCAGACCTCAAATAATGCAAAGAAAATAAGTTCATATTCATTTTTAAACAACACAATACTAATGTTTTAACTTAGGAAGCGTTCAGAAATCAATATTTGGTGGAATAACCCTGATTTTCAAGCACAACTTTCATGCGTCTTGGCGTGCTGTCCACCAGTCTTTCACACTGATGTTGGGTGACTTTACGCCACTCCTGGCGCAAAAATTCAAGCAGCTCGGCTTTGTTTGATGGCTTGTGACCATCCATCTTCCTCTTGATCACATCCCAGAGGTTTTTAGTGGGGTTCAGGTCTGGAGATTGGGCTGGCCATGACAGGGTCTTGATCTGGTGGTTCTCCATCCACACCTTGATTGGCCTGGCTGTGTGGCATGGAGCATTCCCCTGCTGGAAAAACCAATCCTCTTCCAGCAGGGGAATGCTCCATGCCACACAGCCAGGCCAATCACAACCTCTGGGATGTGATCAAGAGGAAGATGGATGGTCACAAGCCATCAAACAAAGCCGAGCTGCTTGAATTTTTGCGCCAGGAGTGGCATAAAGTCACCCAACATCAATGTGAAAGACACTGCATCTTTTTTGTTATTTTGACCAGTTGACATTTTCTGCAAATAAATGCTCTAAATGACAATATTGTTATTTGGAATTTGGGAGAAATGTTGTCAGTAGTTTATAGAATAAAACAAAAATGTTCATTTTACCCAAACACATACCTATAAATAGTAAAACCAGAGAAACTGGTTATTTTGCAGTGGTCTCTTCAGTTTTTCCAGAGCCGTAAGTGAAATCATCTGCTCAAAAGATAATGCTTACCTCTATCCCATATTAAGGTATATGATTAATATATTACTATATGTTTCTGGCTGTAACCAAACCATTTTATATAGCTCTGCTACCCCTTTAAGACTTAAACAAATAAATAAATAAAAATCTTACCTGCATGCTTATATATTACTGTTGCCCCTTTGAGTGACTGAAGCCCTGCAGTGAATATGTGAAAGTAACCTCAACTCAGAAGCTGTTAGGGTCTTTGCATCTTTTGCTTCTTGCAAATAAACCGAACTGAATCTGACTATGCTAGAACAAAGAAGGATGAGGGGGGGGACTTGATAGGGATCCTTTTCAAATCTAAAAATAAGTTGACAGTTAACCCTGTAGCTAGGACTTTAAACTCAGCACTGAAACAAGGAAGACAGGACACAGCTGGAAACTGGGTGCAGGAGACCTGGTATGGATTGTGTTGCCAAGCTACCTTGTTGATGTTAATCATTGGGATGCTTCAAGACACACAGTTCTTATTGCATGTTCTAACACTGTGTGAGTGAATCAATTTTATTTGAGCTAGTTGGACACGTGTGGGTTTACCCCAGAAGCCCCTAGCACAGTACTCGGGGTCTTGGAGCTCATTATAGGCCACAGCAGCATACCAATCGGGGGGGATCCTATCAATGCAGCCCACGAGTGGCACCTCTGATAAAGAACTGACTGCATGGTGTGCAGGGTGAGCCACACAGCCAGGGCAGTTCAGGTCCTGGCTGTGCTTGAACTGTTGTGAGAAATGTTTGCATTGAGGGCAAGTAATAGGGCATTCTAAATTGGGGACAAAATCAGTGATAATATGATTAGGCACTCTAACTAAATAAATAAATACCAAAGCTGTTTTGTTTTTCTTAGGGGATGTGAGGAACGATATCTACGTGACACTGGTTCAGGGCGAGTTTGACAAGGGTAACAAAACCACCCAGAAGAACGTGGAGGTGACCATGGTGGTGTGCAGTGAGGAAGGGGAGGTGATCTCTGTGAGTACAACGACGGAGCAGAGCATCCTCATCAACAGCTGCTCAGAGCTGCAGTGATGCGAATGAACCTGCTATGCAGTGTGGTCTGTACAGTAAGAACGTGGAGGTGACCATGGTGGTGTGCAGTGAGGAAGGGGAGGTGATCTCTGTGAGTACAGCGACGGAGCAGAGCATCCTCATCAACAGCTGCTCAGAGCTGCAGTGATGTTAATGAACCTGCTATGCAGTGCGTTCTGTACAGTAAGAACGTGGAGGTGACCATGGTGGTGTGCAGTGAGGAGGGGGGGTGATCTCTGTGAGTCCAGCGACGGAGCAGAGCATCCTCATCAACAGCTGCTCAGAGCTGCAGTGATGCTAATGAACCTGCTATGCAGTGTGGTCTGTACAGTAAGAACGTGGAGGTGACCATGGTGGTGTGCAGTGAGGAGGGGGGGTGATCTCTGTGAGTACAACGACGGAGCAGAGCATCCTCATCAACAGCTGCTCAGAGCTGCAGTGATGCTAATGAACCTGCTATGCAATGGGAGACAGACAGGTGTAATTGAAAACGCCACCCAGGTGCCCAGTTTTATTTGCGAACAGTTCTTGCTTTTTCCGGCAGAGGGCACTGTTGACCTTGGGCTGCCTATCAACGATGATAGACAGCACCACGGAAATACCACAGCTGGTACGTGAACAGCAAGTGCACTCGCAGGTGCTCAAAGAAATAATAATGAAAACAGAAGGCGAAAAGAACAATGGAAAATAAAACAGTAATAAAACTACAAATAAAAGGTGCTGCACTCGGCAGCGTTACCCCGGTCGCCGCTACCCGCAGACCCGGATCACCGTCCTACTCTGTAGGCTAACTAGCCTGCTCTTTTACAATACGCCGGGGTCTGCCCAAGGGTTCCCCGCTCTCTCTGTCTCCCTGTGAAACTCTTTTGTTCCCGGTCCTGGATCAGAGCTTCCGCACTCTCGGCACGTCTAAGTGGGCAGAGCTGAGGAAACAACAGAGCGTTAATTTATAGGGCTAACAATCTCCCAAGACGCGCCTCTCAGCCATTCAGAGAGGGGGAAAGTCCACACACCCACTTTCCCACCTCCCCGTGTCACTGCCATGACTCACAGGCGGTTGTTGGATGACTGCTGCCCTCTTCCTGCAGCCCTTGAACACGCCAGCAGAGTCAGCACAGATCTCTCCCTGTTACAGGGGTTTATTTATTTTATTTTATTTAACCTTTATTTAGCCAGGTAAGTCAATTGAGAACCAATTCTCATATACAATGGAGACCTGGCCAAGAGGCAATGTCAATACAGCAAATATAAAACAGTCATAATAAAAACAACCCACACAAAAAAGAAATATCAGTGAACATACTTTCACTATGCGCTTAAACACATGAACTGAAATAAAACTAGTTTCAGTCTTTGTTGTAAATCGTTCCACACATTAGCTGCTGAAAACTGGAATGAGTTATGACCAAAGGCTGTACAGTAAGTCAGGCATCATGAGTAATATCTTAGATAATGTCAAGCAGGATGTGTTCTGTAAAATCGGGCGGCTGCACGCCGTTTATCATGTGCACCGCTTATGTCTCACAGAGGACAAAACCAGCACTGCTGGGCTTCTCCGGCTGGGAAGTGAGCTTCACTTACCCCCAAGAGGACCCTCGGCTCTATTTAAAAAACCAGAGGTTAATAATCAAATATATATAACCTCTGGTGGTCCTTTCAGAGAGATGGCCCCCACTCATGGGCATACTAGCGATACTCTGTTTGGCAAAGATATATCATAGAGAAGAGAGAACACAAGATTGCACTGCATTGGAAGACCTGCTGACTTGTCTGCTGTATCTATACCTATTTAAATAGGTGTTTTAGACTGTGAATGCTAGATCTTTTCACCTCAACAGTGTCTTCAGGATCAAAGGCTGTTGCTGTTCTGAAGCAGGTCAGGTGATGGAGGAAGCAGCTAGCTGGTAACAGTGACAAGAAAGGATGCAAACAGATTGCTGGAACCTAGCGCAGTACCAGATGTCGTGTTCTTTCAAATGAAAATAAAATGTTTGTTATAACTTATGCAAAACTGCCTGTTTCCGTCCTGTATTTGGAATGGGAGTGTATGACAGGGAATATGGAATTCTTTTGTCTTTAAAATGCTGTCCTTTACGCTCCAGAGTGGAGAGTTTTAGTTCTCATTATTGAGGTGCTGGGTGACAGTGCTCTCTGCATACATGAGTAGGGAATCTATTGCAGATTGTAATCCAGCTTTGAGCTGCCCTTGTCGAGTAAATACCCAGTGATTCATAGCAGCTCTGAAGCCCCTCCGTCACTCACAGTGAAGGCTGTCCGTGCTCAAGTGGAGCTGACATTATCTCACCCACCACTGTCATACTAATTAACACCACAGACTCATGGAGCCCCACGGTAATCATCGGAGCCAGCCCTGGACGAGGAGATCAGTCACTGTCTCCTCCACAGACCTATAATAATGAGCATCTCCAAAACAAGCAACCCTGTCTTCATACTGCCCTGCGAGAGACTATTCACCAGGAGCCCGCAGAACTGGAACAACAACAATAATAATAAAAATAACAACAATAATAATAATAACAATAATAACAACACTAACACTAATAATAACACTAATAATAATAATAATAATAATAATAATAATAATAATAATAATAATAATAATAATAATAATAATAATAATAACAACACTTTATTACACTATTGTTATTAATTATTATTATTGTTATTATTGTTGTAATGATATATTATTGTATAACATTGTTACTAATAATTAATAACAACAATAACAACACTAACACTAATAATAACACTAATAATAATAATAACACTAATAATAATAACACTAATAATAATAATAATAATAATAATAATAATAATAATAATAACAATAATAATAATAAATAATAATAATAATAATAATAATAACATAATAATAATAACAATAATAATAAAAACACTAATAATAATAATAATAATAATAATAATAATAATAATAATAATAATAATAATAATAATACTATAGTAGAATAATAATATTATATAATAATAACCACACTAACACTAATAATAACAACACTAATTACTATAATAATTAATAATAATACGTAATTATTATGAATAATAATGTTAATTAATAATATTAATAATAACACTAATAATAATAATAATAATAATAATAATAATAAAATAACAATAATAATAATAACAATAATAATAATAATAATAATAATAATAATAATAATAATAATAATAATAATAATAATAATAATAATAATAATAATCCTGTTTTTTTGATGCCCTCAGGATGCTATCTCGCTGGGTACAGGAGACAGGAATGTGAGCGAGTTCCAGTCTACGGTCTTTTACCAGTTGAAGCACCAGCACTGGATGGAGACAGTCAAGGTGCCACAGTTATCACAGTTATGCAATAAGAGACACAGAACTAAGTGCTGTACTTATTCTTTACAGCAAGTCAAGGCACAGCGTACAGATATTCCTTGCAGCTTAACACACTGCAGTTTTGCATGAGGCTGCTAATAATATAGAGAGACTTTATCTGCAACCCCTTTCTTAATTAATTAAAAGCTGACACTGTTCTGACATACCCACCTGCGAGACGAGACATGATAACCAGATCCTCGCAGCCACCCACAGCACTGAAGGAAAGGTTTAACTCTGGAAAGAAACAGTTTTTACTGGGCTTTCCTTTTCTACAGGTAACCATCCCTATTGAAGATGTTCAAAAGACTCACCTGAGATTCACCTTCAAGCACCGGCCCTCAAGTGACTGTAAGTGAGATTGGTGTGCAGTCTGTCTTCTATTAGAGCAGTAACACTGACGGCAAGGTTTTTAAACTGAGGCTTGAAATGGCCTCTCTGTATTGTTTTAATTCACCCGGTTGATGAATGTAAAGCTATGAAAACATTCAGGCATTAAACTCTAAATTCACCTGCAATATAATCTGAGAATTTAATTGACAAGAAAATCTTTGCAACCATCACCAAAAGTCAAGCAGTTGGACTCGGTGAAGCTTTATCCAGTGCCAGCTACCAATAGCCAAGTACATTTCACCCTTTCTTTTCAGTCCGTGCATGTATTGAGTTGGCCTCCTCCTCCACAGCTAAAAACCAACATTTTATCCTCACCAGCAGGGCTGACATTTGAAGTGAATGTCTTTTAACTCCAGCTGATAGATGTGAATTCAAATTTCAAGGAAGCCCAGTATGCCCAGAATTGAAGGGCGAGACCAAACCAGCAAGTCAAAATGCTGTGATACAACTATTTCTATACAATAGAAATGTGATTTTAAATTGCCAGATCCCAAGAAAGACTCGGCCCTGGTCAGTGAGTGGATGGGTGGGAGATCTCCAGTGAATAGCAGGGGATGAACTGCATGAAGAGTGTTAGGTGGGTCAGTAGGGAGCTCTTCACGAACACCCAGCACAGTGAAGGAACCACTGTATTGTAGGAGGTCCTTAAGTTCCCTTTTCTTGTTTCCTTAGCCAAAGACAAGGCTGAGAAGAAGTTTGCAATGGCGTTTGTGAGGCTGATGAGGCCAGATGGGACCACTCTGCAGGATGGCGAACATGACCTGATTCTCTACAAGGTAAGAGGAGAGCGGGAGAGACTTTGCTCTATGTTAGACTCACAGCAGGATATTAACACCATGCTTTTACCTGGCAGTGAAGGCAAGAGCAGCACATAGTCTCCTTCCATCACTGGGAACTGATGCTGCTCTCCCTCGGTTGCAGGGGACTGGTGCAGCTCTCCTTCAGTTGCTGGGGTAGGCATGGTTCCTCACTCTCGCTGTGGAGACAGCTGGGCTTCTCCCTCTCATTCTGGAGACAGCAGGGCTTCTCCCTCTTGCTATGGAGACAGTGGGGCTTCTCTCTCTCATGCTGGAAACAGTGGGGCTTCTCCCTCTCACTCTGGAGACAGTGGGGCTTCTCCCTCTCACTCTGGAGACAGTGGGGCTTCTTCCTCTTGCTCTAGAGACAACGGGGCTTCTCCCTATCACTCTGGAGACAGCGGGGCGTCTCTCCTCCTCCTCCTCTCTGAGACAGGGGCAGTTGGTTACAGAGTGGCCCCCCTCCCCGCAGGAAGGGCACCAACTTGAGGCCTCGACGAGGCAAAAGTAGCCATCCCAGCGACCTCTCTTGGGCTCTGAACAGTCGGGTTCCACCCTCATGGGCACTGGAGCTGGCACTTGCTTCTTCACCTTCTTCCTGGCACTGCCACTCCTTCGGGGACCGGCAGTTCCACCTCCTGCCATGGAGGGGGGGTTGGTCGGGTGATATGTGCCCGACCTCGCCAATGGCAAAGCACCACTCTTCCCCTCTCTAGCAGGTTAGGCAGGTGTCCTCGTCCACCTGCGGCGATGGTACGGCCTTCAGACGGATCCACTCCTCTGCGGTCTCCACCTCACCCCGATTGAAGGCCTGCACAAAAAGGGGGTCTTCGTACGGGCACACGTCTGGGGGATAGCGACTGCTTCCTTTAACTCGCGCTGATGCGCATGCATCACCATATACGCATCCACTTTATCCATACTTTAAAACAACAAAAAAAAACTCACTCCTCTTGAGAAAAGAAAGAAAAGTAAACTGCACCCGCAGTATCCCTGGTCTGACGCGTGGAGGCGCTGTTATCCCACATTGGACACCATATGTGATCTGGATGGCCGCAGGGGTGACATCAGAACAGGGAAATGAAACCAAAACAGGGAATGATGAGCAAACTGAGACGCTGCACTGCTCAGCTTTTTATTAAATAATAGAAGCAAACAGTTCAAACAAAAACTCAAAAGAAAAGGACACGTTGGCCAAACAGACAGACAACAAACAGTAACAAGTTTAATAACCAGCACGCTTAGCAATTGTTGTTTTCTTCTGAATGATCTTTTACCTTCTGTCTCCACTGTCTCCCTGTGCAGCCAAACTGCAGGTCCTCTCTATTCTGGCCGAGGGGCTAACTGGCTATTAATAATCTTATTACCCCTGGGCCAGAGTCTGCACGGGTTTACTAAGAGTGCGTGACTGCCAGCCAGTTAAACAACCAGCAGCTGACGGTCACGCATTCTCACAGGTAATTAAAATAATACAAAACAGTAATGAAGGCAGCATCCCACTCATCGGGCTAAACAACAATAAAATACAAAGCACGGCTTTTCACCGAAATCATAATACAAATACAAAGCAATACAATCAATCATAATAATGGCACAATATATACATGGGGCGGGGCTCCCCGTCACACCCCCAAAGGCAGCTCCAGGTGTGGGGACAGGAGTTTCTCTGCTTGTACCTTGAAACATGCTCACCACACTGATTATATGAACAGGCTAGTGGTTATGTATGTAAATGTGATAACTGTGAGCTGCAGGGTTTCTAATCTCAAGCTTTTTAGGTGATACAGAAGTCTGAGACAGGCTCAGTGGGGTGCTAGAGGACAGAGCTGGTGGAAACCAGTTTAATTTAGCAACATTGCTCATGGGTTTAGGAGACTGCATCACAAGTCCTGATTGCTGTGACCATGTTTGCTTTTTCATTTTCACGCTGACGTTGCTGAGCTCCATTTGCCTGTGAAAGGACTTTACTCACCAAACAGCAAACCTACCACCCCGCTGCAGATAGGACCTGACGATAGCTTTCTGCAGCTCCACACTGAATGAAAGGGAGGTCAAGCTGCTTGGGATTCGACGCTCGCTACAAAGATCAATTACGATAGATGGATATGCGCATCCCCCCCCACCCTCATGCTAAACCTGTCATGTGCGATTTGAGTGTCTTGCTGGATGCTGAACTGTCTCTTAATGATCACATCTGTCAGCATGCAAAATAGCGTATTACCGTTACCCCTGCAACGGCTCGGCTGGCAACGCTATCTGACCACATCAGCAGCAGAACCTGTGGAGCGTGCGATCAGCACAGCGCTGTCTGATTAACGCAGGTCTCGCTGCTGCCACACCCAGCTACTCGTCATTCTCAGCCTTGTACAACACATACCAAAGCCATCTCCTTTCCATTTCCTCTGTAAATAGAAGTCCTGTATTACTCTCATTATTATAACAATTATTATTATGTCAATCATACGTTTTTTGATTGAATTTTGCTAATATTCCACATGTTGCAGAGAGCTCCCGGTCACAGGAGATGTGTAAGCCGCGAGATCCTCTTTCTCTGACTGTTTAAGAAGCCAAGGTTAGGGTTCCTGTGCAATAGCTGAAGATATTCACCACTGCCGTCACGGAAATGAAGCCGGTGAAGCTTCTGGCTGGCTGGGGTTTTCTCATGTGCTTTTAGTCTCACGATCTTCCCATCAATTCAAGGAAAATAATGTACAGCTTCGAAACTCCCATGCTCTTAGGAGAGAGATAGCTTGCTGTTATGCAAGGTTATTGTTGTTTTTTTTTGGTTTTGTTATTGCTTGTTTTGCTAATTTATCATATTCTTAGAACAAACGCATTTTAAAAACATTCAAGTGAGTGTTTTGGTGCTAAGCAGTAAATTAATTTACCAAAATCCTTTTTTTGACAAGCTGTTTGTATTCCCCAGGAAGGTGGTTTGATATTCTCAGCCTAGCCCCCTACATAGCACACAGATGGTCAATTAACACAAATCCTTTTCATATCTATGAAGATTTTCAAGTCATGTGTCTTGCAAGAAGGGAATGTTGTTGTACAAGAGGTCATTGTCACTTGCTGAACCGAAGTAACAATTGTTGCCATGCAACTAGTCTCGACCAGACCTTTGAACAGTGAGACGTCTCTGAAACCCAAGAGGAGCACAGAGGCTAATCCAACACTCTCTGTGGGGATTCTAGTACGGCAGGCAGTGTGTATGAGGGACTATTGGAGCGAGCAGAAGTGAGCAGCTTGTTTAGGTACTATGAACCCACACACAGACTCTTGCAGTCCAGCTGCTGTCACTTACAACTGTGTTTCACCCGAAAGACGGCGCACAAGGAGGTTAAGTGACTTGCTCAAGTTTACACAACGAGTCAGTGAGGGAGCCGGGATTTGAACCTGACTACGCAGCCTCTTATAACTCTGTTATGTTCTGTTTTATTGTTAATACACAGTAATTAAATCCAACTGTAGCCCCTTTCACACTGGCATGGTCTACCCGGATGGGAATCTACCCAGGTCAGGACCTGGAGTCATGCGGGTGGGCTGTGTGATTTCACACTGCTTTTGATTGACCTGAGGGACAGGCGCAAGTACAGAAAGTGTGTATCAATGCTCCAGAAGCAGCTTGTTATGGACCCTTCCTTCCACGCTTCTCTTGTTGGCCCAAATGTTGGTTAGAGCAAACGTTTCTTCACCGGGTATGACCCAGGTACGTGGTTTCATACTACGGGGGATTGTGACCTGGGTAGCTAGAACTTGGGTTGGAATCCAGGCTGAAGTACAGGTTTATATTTGTTTCTATTCACGAGCAACCTTTTTTTAACTCAATTGTCCTTTTCATTGAAAAGAGGGAACGTGTTGAAGAAAATATCATTAAGGGGCTGATAGGTGTCTGATTGTGATGTCACGGTTTGGAATTGACTTTTAACTTGAAATGAGTTTAGAGAGGTGCCTCGGTTTTGATTTTTTTTATAGCAGGCAAGTATCAGAAACAAAATACCAGAACTTGAAGCTACTGCACTATCAGGTAACTATGATGTGATAGGTGTTACAGAAACGTGGTTATCTGAGAGTGATGGGGACGAATATAATATTTGTGGGTATACACTGTATAGGAAAGACAGGCAGGACAGAAGAGGAGGAGGAGTAGCGCTATACATAAGAAACAGTCTTGAAGCCCAGGTGTTAAACCTGGACAAAGAAAATAAAACCGAATCAATATGGGTCAGAATAACAGACAAAAATTCAAAAGGCATAATAATAGGAGCATGCTATAGACCGCCAGATTCAGACGGTGAGCACAATAATCTGTTATACAATGACATTAGAAATGTGTGTAGCAAAGGAGAAGCCATACTAATGGGGGATTTCAACTTCCCCCAAATAAAATGGGAAAACCCGGTGGGTAGCGCGAAAGATGAAATAGAAATGGTGGAAATGACAAATGACTGCTTCCTAACACAATTTGTGAAGGCACCCACTAGAGGGGAGGCATGCCTTGATTTAGTCTTTTCAAATAACGAAGATAGAATAACTAAAACAGAGGTCAGAGAACCACTGGCAAACTCAGACCACAACATGGTCTCATTTGAAGTGTTTTTTAAAACCCCAAAAGAAATGACTAAAGCTAAGGTTTACAATTTTAGAAAAGCAAACTATGAAGGTATGAAACAGAGACTAACAGAAGTAGATTGGAGTAAAATAGAGAAAACACCCACAGAAGAAGGATGGTTATTCTTCAAAAATGTAGTACTAGAGGCGCAAAACAATTATATCCCTAAAGTAGACAAATCTAAATGTAAAACTAAATTGCCAAAATGGTTTAATAGATCAATTAAAAAAAATATTCAGTGAAAAAAGGCACTTTACAGAGCATTAAAAAAGGACCAAAAAGAAAGTACGCAGAAAGAGTACACAGAACTGCAAACGCAAGTCAAAAAGGAAGTTAGAAAGGCCAAGAGAGAAATAGAAATGAACATTGCTAAGGGAGCTAAAACCAATTCCAAAATGTTTTTCCAATATTACAACAGCAAGAGAACATTCAAAGAGGAGATTAAATGTTTAAGAGATACAAATGGCAAAATCGTAGAGGAAGAAAAAAAAATAGCAAATATATTAAATGATTACTTTTCACAAGTTTTTACAAAGGAAGATACTGACAACATGCCCCACATGTCATCCAGTTCCTATCCAGTTTTAAATAACTTTAGCATAACTGAGGCAGAAGTGTTAAAGGGACTAGGAGCTCTTAAAATAAACAAATCCCCTGGGCCGGATGAGATCCTCCCAGTAGTACTCAAAGAAATGAAAGAAGTAATTTACAAACCGCTAACCAAGATCATGCAGCAGTCTCTTGACACAGGGGTGGTACCGACAGACTGGAAAATTGCAAACGTAATACCGATCCACAAAAAGGGAAACAAAACTGAACCAGGTAACTACAGACCAGTAAGCCTGACTTCTATTATATGCAAACTTATAGAAACTATAATAAGATCCAAAATGGAAAATTACCTATATGGTAACAGGGTACTGGGAGACAGTCAACATGGTTTTAGGAAAGGGAGATTGTGTCTAACTAACTTGCTTGATTTTTTTGAGGATGCAACATCGATAATGGATAATTGCAAAGCATATGACATGGTTTATTTAGATTTCCAGAAAGCTTTTGACAAAGTCCCGCACAAAAGATTAATTCTCAAACTGAACGCAGTTGGGATTCAAGGAAACACATGTACATGGATTAGGGAGTGGTTAACATGTAGAAAACAGAAAGTACTGATTAGAGGAAAAACCTCAGAATGGAGTGTGGTAACCAGCGGTGTACCACAGGGATCAGTATTAGGTCCTCTGCTATTCCTAATCTACATTAATGATTTAGATTCTGGTATAGTAAGCAAACTTGTTAAATTTGCAGACGACACAAAAGTAGGAGGAGTGGCAAACACTGTTGCAGCAGCAAAGGTCATTCAAAATGATCTAGACAAGATTCAGAACTGGGCAGACACATGGCAAATGACATTTAATAGAGAAAAGTGTAAGGTACTGCACGCAGGAAATAAAAATGTACATTATAAATATCATATGGGAGATATTGAAATTGGAGAAGGAATCTATGAAAAAGACCTAGGAGTTTTTGTTGACTCAGAAATGTCTTCATCTAGACAATGTGGGGATTCTATAAAGAAGGCTAACAAGATGCTCGGATACATTGTGAAAAGTGTTGAATTTAAATCAAGGGAAGTAATGTTAAGACTGTACAATGCACTAGTAAGACCTCATCTTGAATATTGTGTGCAGTTCTGGTCACCTCGCTATAAAAAAGATATTGCTGCTCTAGAAAGAGTGCAAAGAAGAGCGACCAGAATTATTCCGGGCTTAAAAGGCATGTCATATGCAGACAGGCTAAAAAAATTGAATCTGTTCAGTCTTGAACAAAGAAGACTACGTGGCGACCTAATTCAAGCATTCAAAATTCTAAAAGGTATTGACAGTGTCGACCCAAGGGACTTTTTCAGCCTGAAAAAAGAAACAAGGACCAGGGGTCACAAATGGAGTTTAGAAAAAGGGGCATTCAGAACAGAAAATAGGAGACACTTTTTTACACAGAGAATTGTGAGGGTCTGGAATCAACTCCCCAGTAATGTTGTTGAAGCTGACACCCTGGGATCCTTCAAGAAGCTGCTTGATGAGATTTTGGGATCAATAAGCTACTAACAACCAAACGAGCAAGATGGGCCGAATGGCCTCCTCTCGTTTGTAAACTTTCTTATGTTCTTATGTTCTTAACATCAACTGTATTGATATTGAGAATATAGGCTGATGTCATGAATGGGGTTTCTTGGAATATAGCAGACGAAACATGTGCTCTGATTGGCTGAACGATCCTGACCCATCCTATAATTTTAATGAATATTCTTAAACATTAACTAAGAAATTTAAATACATGCTTGTGCTCCATGACAAAATGCAATACCTAATTACATACAGGCTTTCATCTACATTATGTATAAGATTTCATTACTCAAGTTTGTTTAATTAAATTTAAATTAATTTAATTAAACCCATTATTAAACATAATTATTGTTTCAAATAATTCCTGTCTCCTGGCTCTAATTCACAGATGAAATACCACTGCACAAAGTCCAAACAGAACAAAGAATAATCGCAGAGAGAGAGAGCACAGGTACACATCTGTGTTGTGAGGGCAAGTTAATTATTTTTGCTAGGGATTAAACGGCTCAGCTTGTGGTTTGATGTTTATATTTGCTCTCGGATCATTTATCACCTCCTTCGCCCTCAAGTAAACCAAATTACCACTTAATTGACTTGTAAAGTGGGGTTTGCTTGCGTTTTAAGGCCCTTTACAAGGTTAGAGGTAATTCATCAAATAATTAGTTTCAATGTCTAAACCAGGAATCCATTTAAAGCAATGTACAATGTAATTAGAGCTTCAAGGAACAGTGAATGTATGAAGTGAAACTCCTGCTCTCTCTAGTCATCAGACGATCAGCGAGCATGTTTCTCACTGCGTTTCAGTCTAATGGCCTGTGAACACACAGAGAGAGGGAGGAGGATAACCTTTATTATCTGAACATATTGAAATTCTGGACGAGATTACTGGCTGTTTCTGAAATATAACTGCGGGAGGGTGCTGGGTTTCACTGAACACACGGGAGACAAAGTTACTTTGAGGCCAGTTTGTATTTAATACACAAGGGGGCAGCGTTGTACCCTGGAGGAACAATACCAGCAATGGTAAGCTTCTGTCCACGGCAGCTTGCTGCAAAATCCTCACAATGGTGAGCTTCTCCTGTCTGGCAGTTTATCGTGCACACGCAGGTGCTGAAAAAAATATTCAAAACAGAAGGCGAAAGGAAAATGGAAAATAAAATACAGTAACAAAACTACAAACAAAAGGTGCTGCTTCTTGCAGTGTCCCGCAGCCTCCACTGTCCGGTGCAGCTTGGGTTGCAGTTATGCTTTACTAACACTCACAGGGTTACTAACACTCCCTTACTAACACTCACGGGGTTACTAACACTCCCTTACTAACACTCACAGGGTTACTAACACTCCCTTACTAACACTCACGGGGTTACTAACACTCCCTTACTAACACTCACAGGGTTACTAACACTCCCTTACTAACACTCACGGGGTTACTAACACTCCCTTACTAACACTCACGGGGTTACTAACACTCCCTTACTAACACTCACGGGGTTACTAACACTCCCTTACTAACACTCACGGGGTTACTAACACTCCCTTACTAACACTCACGGGGTTACTAACACTCCCTTACTAACACTCACAGGGTTACTAACACTCCCTTACTAACACTCACGGGGTTACTAACACTCCCTTACTAACACTCACAGGGGTTACTAACACTCCCTTACTAACACTCACAGGGTTACTAACACTCCCTTACTAACACTCACAGGGTTACTAACACTCCCTTACTAACACTCACGGGGTTACTAACACTCCCTTACTAACACTCACAGGGTTACTAACACTCCCTTACTAACACTCACAGGGTTACTAACACTCCCTTACTAACACTCACAGGGTTACTAACACTCCCTTACTAACACTCACAGGGTTACTAACACTCACAGGGTTACTAACTCGCCCTTACTAACACTCACAGGGTTACTAACACTCCCTTACTAACACTCACGGGGTTACTAACACTCCCTTACTAACACTCGCAGGGTTACTAACACTCCCTTACTAACACTCACAGGGTTACTAACACTCACAGGGTTACTAACACTCCCTTACTAACACTCGCGGGGTTACTAACACTCCCTTACTAACACTCACGGGGTTACTAACTCGCCCTTACTAACACTCACAGGGTTACTAACACTCCCTTACTAACACTCACAGGGTTACTAACACTCACAGGGTTACTAACACTCATGGGGTTACTAACACTCCCTTACTAACACTCATGAGGTTGCCCAGACTTCCCTCAGCTAAACTGCCAACATCCCACTCGGGTACGAAATTAATTCTTTACTGTGGCAGCCTTCCTCAGTCAGGCTTGCTCGTCTCTTCCTTCCTCCATCAAGCTTGCTTGCCTCTCTTCCTTCCTCCATCAGGCTTGCTCGCCTCTTTTCCTTCCTCCATCAGGCTTGCTTGCCTCTTTTCCTTCCTCCATCAGGCTTGCTCGCCTCTCTTCCTTCCTCCGTCAGGCTTGCTCGCCTCTTTTCCTTCCTCCATCAGGCTTGCTTGCCTCTTTTCCTTCCTCCATCAGGCTTGCTCGCCTCTCTTCCTTCCTCCATCAGGCTTGCTCGCATCTCTTCCTTCCTCCATCAGGCTTGCTCGCCTCTCTTTTCCTTCCTCCATCAGGCTTGCTCGCATCTCTTCCTTCCTCCATCAGGCTTGCTCCGATCTCTTTTCCTTCCTCCGTCAGGCTTGCTCGCCTCTCTTTTCCTTCCTCCATCAGGCTTGCTCACATCTCTTCCTTCCTCCATCAGGCTTACTCGCCTCTCTTTTCCTTCCTCCGTCAGGCTTGCTCGCCTCTCTTTTCCTTCCTCCATCAGGCTTGCTTGCCTCTCTTTTCCTTCCTCCATCAGGCTTGCTCCGATCTCTTTTCCATCCTCCGTCAGGCTTGCTCCGATCTCTTTTCCTTCCTCCGTCAGGCTTGCTCCACTCTCTTTTCCTTCCTCCATCAGGCTTGCTCGCCTCTCTTTTCCTTCCTCCATCAGGCTTGCTCGCATCTCTTCCTTCCTCCATCAGGCTTGCTCCGATCTCTTTTCCTTCCTCCGTCAGGCTTGCTCGCCTCTCTTTTCCTTCCTCCATCAGGCTTGCTCGCATCTCTTCCTTCCTCCATCAGGCTTGCTCCGATCTCTTTTCCTTCCTCCATCAGGCTTGCTCGCCTCTCTTTTCCTTCCTCCGTCAGGCTTGCTCCGATCTCTTTTCCATCCTCCGTCAGGCTTGGTCCGCTCTCTTTTCCTTCCTCTGTCATGCTTCCTCGTCTCTTTCCTCGTTCCAGACCCTGGCGTTCCTGCTCTGTTTATTCCAGGGTTATGACCCCAGCTCCTGCTGTCATTTCTTCCTGCAAGTATGTGTCTTATGCTAATGTTAGTATTTTAAATCATCTCTGCTAGGATGCCATTCACTTCAAGGGTGTTCAATTGTCCCAATAATTTAGCATCAAGAATATGACTAGGTAACCCAGTCCATCCCCTTACCACTCTCTATGTAAAGAAGTGTCTGTTACCATCTCTAAGTCTATTTCCAGTCTTGGATCCTCTCGATCAAAAACTCCATAGCATACAAACCCGCTAACAGACTCTTCAAAGACCAATGATGTTTATGCATAAGCTTCATTGATTCGAGCTCAGTGATGGCATTCAAACAATTCCCTGAAATGAAACGTTCTCCCTGCACACAGGAGAGTTGTACAATATGCATCTCTTGTATCAGGGCTACAACCAGGAATGCCTTCAAAAATCAATGATATGTTTACTATTCTTTTACCATGTCTCAAGCTAAGGGGGCTAAAACCAATTCCAAAATGTTTTTCCAATATTACAACAGCAAGAGAACATTCAAAGAGGAGGTTAAATGTCTAAGAGATACAAATGGCAAAATCGTAGATGAAGAAAAAAAAAATTAAATGATTACTTTTCACAAGATTTTACAAAGGAGGATACGGACAACATTCCCCACATGTCAACCAGTTCCTGTCCAGTTTTAAATAACTTTAGCATAACCGAGGCAGAAGTGTTAAAGGGACTAGGAGCTCTTAAAATAAACAAATCTCCTGGGCAGGATGAGATCCTCCCAATAGTACTCAAAGAAACGAAAGAAGTTATTTACAAACCGCTAACCAAGATCATGGAACAGTCTCTTGACACAGGGGTGGTACCGACAGACTGGAAAATTACAAAAGTAATACCGATCCACAAAAAGGGAAACAAAACCGAACCAGGTAACTACAGACCAATAAGCCTGACCTCTATTATATGCAAACTTATGGAAACTATAATAAGATCCAAAATGGAAAATTACCTATATGGTAACAGGGTCCTAGGAGACAGTCAACATGGTTTTAGGAAAGAGAGATTGTGTCTAACTAACTTGCTTGATTTTTTTGAGGATGCAACATCGATAATGGATAATTGCAAAGCATATGACATGGTTTATTTAGATTTCCAGAAAGCTTTTGACAAAGTCATGCATAAAAGATTAAAGTGTAAGGTACTGCACGCAGGAAATAAAAATGTGCATTATAAATATCATATGGGAGATACTGAAATTAAAGAAAGACTCTATGAAAAAGACCTAGGAGTTTTTGTTGACTCAGAAATGTCTTCATATGGACAATGTGGGGAAGCTATAAAAAAGGCTAACAAGATGTTCGGATACATTGTGAAAAGTGTTGAATTTAAATCAAGGGAAGTAATGTTAAAACTGTACAATGCATTAGTAAGACCTCATCTTGAATATTGTGTTCATTTCTATTGACCTTGCTACAAAAAGGATATTGCTGCTCTAGAAAGAGTGCAACGTGCAACCTGAAAAAAGAAACAAGGACCAGGGGTCACAAATGGAGATTAGACAAAGGGGCATTCAGAACAGAAAATAGGAGGCACTTTTTTACACAGAGAAGTGTGAGGGTCTGGAATCAACTCCCCAGTAATGTTGTTGAAGCTGACACCCTGGGATCCTTCAAGAAGCTGCTTGATGAGATTCTGGGATCAATAAGCTACTAACAACCAAACGAGCAAGATGGGCCGAATGGCCTCCTCTCGTTTGTAAACTTTCTTATGTTCTTATGATTTTTGTGATGACAAGTTCCTTTTGCTTAAATGTGCAGAAATCATTAGAAGTTTGTTAGAACTTCGATGTGTGTTTTGAATCAAGGCCTTTTGGTGCACATTTGCAACCAGTTTTGTTACACTGATGTACTTATTATTTATAAATATGCTGATGTAGTGAGGCATGACCTCATTAATAAGCTTCTTGTCATTTCAGCAATAAAGCTGAACGTGGTGCACAAATGTAATGCCTGTCCAGTTGAGTTTGCACATTTGGATTTGCACAGCTTCAGCTGATATTTACCTTATTAGCAAACCGGTGGTTTGTTTACCGTATCCTGCTTTGCTAATAAAAAATTAATTAAAAAAAGTTGATGACTAAGCAAAAGAGCAAGGCTTATCTGCATGAGTTGCTACAGAGCTTATAGAGGTGAGAATTCATAATGGCAATATATCCCACAACACTGCCCATTACACTCTCCTACCCCCTTAATAACAGTGATCGGCTGCTTCCAGGTTAACATGACTGAGGCTGGGTATGAACCAGCAACCCTGCACACCACAGCAAGCTTCTTAAGCACTGTCCCAAAGAGAGGGGCTCATCTGCATTCATTCATGGTTATAGAGCTTTTATCCTTGTTTCACTGATGGGACAGAGTCCGTAGTGGCAGTGCAGCGCACAACACTACATGACGTGTCTCTAATTACTGTGCATTTACATAGAAGTTACTTAGATCTTTTTGCATGATATATGTAAGTACATAATTTTTTCAGGTTATGGTTAGGGTTAGGGTCATATCATGCAAAAAGATTTACACATTACGTACATTTTAATTATGTATAATAACATTGCAATTCTCTGTAAGTACACATGTATTTACTAAGTAGCTTGTATGTGAATGCACAGTAACTGGAGACACTATGTGATGTGTTTGCAGCATTGCATTGAGACCCCGAGTGGATGCGCAGTACAGCAGGTGTGTGCCATTGTTTGTATTCCCTTCTTGCTTCTGATCTCAGGCCTGGGAAGTTCTGGTTCTGCAGGCAAACATGATCGCAGTTGTTTTTTGTTTGTTTATTGCTCGTCAGATCAAAGAACATTATGTTTCAAATTAAAACTTGCCTCCAGCACAAGGGATGGATCAGTAAGGTCTTTGCTCCACTGCGCAGGGACAGGGATTCCCTGTTGTTGCACAGGTGGTTTGTGTATGACTTTGCTTATAATGGTTGTAGCTAAGAAAATGTTAACAGTTGAGCAGTTCAGTTTGTTATGTAGGTTTATGACATGCAGTTTGGCTAGAAACACATGTTGTAATAAGCATGTGTTTTTATTTAAAGACATGATATTTGGTCCTGCTCTAGGTTAAAGAGACCTCTGCTTGCAAGCCAGACTTTCAAAGAGTTTTGTACTTCCTTGGTCATTGCATCTGTAGGGGGAAATCTATCCACACCCCTTGAAGGGTAATAGGGATGAATGACCCTGTTTGAATGACCCTGCTGTTCCAGTGTGTGTGTGCATGTGTTGCAGACAGTCTGTTTGAATGACACTGCTGTTTCAGTGTGTGTGTGTGTGTGTGTTACAGACAGCCTGTTTGAATGACCTCACTGTTCCAGTGTGTGTGTGTTGCAAACAGTCTGTTTGAGTGACCCTGCTGTTTCAGTGTGTGTGTGTGTGTGTGTGTTGCAGACAGTCTGTTTGAGTGACCCTGCTGTTCCAGTGTGTGTGTGTGTGTGTGTGTGTGTTGCAGACAGTCTGTTTGAGTGACCCTGCTGTTCCAGTGTGTGTGTGTGTGTGTGTGTGTGTGTGTTGCAGACAGTCTGTTGGAGTGACCCTGCTCTTCCTGTGTGTGTGTGTGTGTGTGTGTGTGTGTTGCAAACAGTCTGTTTGAGTGACCCTGCTGTTCCAGTGTGTGTGTGTGTGTGTTGCAGACAGTCTGTTTCAGTGACCCTGCTGTTCCAGTGTGTTTGTGTTTCAGACAGTCTGTTTGAGTGACCCTGCTGTTCCAGTGTGTGTGTGTGTTGCAGACAGTCTGTTTGAATGACCTCACTGTTCCAGTGTGTGTGTTGCAAACATTCTGTTTAAGTGACCCTGCTGTTCTAGTGTGTGTGTGTGTGTGTGTGTGTGTGTGTGTGTTGCAGACAGTCTGTTTGAGTGACCCTGCTGTTCCAGTGTGTGTGTGTGTGTGTGTGTTGCATACAGTCTGTTTGAGTGACCCTGCTGTTCCAGTGTGTGTGTGTGTGTGTGTTGCAGACAGTCTGTTTGAGTGACCCTGCTGTTCCAGTGTGTGTGTGTGTGTGTTGCAGACAGTCTGTTTGAATGACCCTGCTGTTCCAGTGTGTGTGTGTGTGTGTGTGTGTGTTGCAGACAGTCTGTTTGAGTGACCCTGCTGTTCCAGTGTGTGTGTGTGTGTGTTGCATACAGTCTGTTTGAGTGACCCTGCTGTTCCAGTGTGTGTGTGTGTGTGTGTGTGTGTGTGTGTGTGTGTGTGTTGCAGACAGTCTGTTTGAGTGACCCTGCTGTTCCAGTGTGTGTGTGTGTGTGTGTGTGTGTGTGTTGCAGACAGTCTGTTTGAGTGACCCTGCTGTTCCAGTGTGTGTGTGTGTGTGTGTGTGTGTGTGTGTGTGTGTGTGTGTGTGTGTGTTGCAGACAGTCTGTTTGAGTGACCCTGCTGTTCCAGTGTGTGTGTGTGTTGCAGACAGTCTGTTTGAGTGACCCTGCTGTTCCAGTGTGTGTGTGTGTGTGTGTGTTACAGACAGTCTGTTTGAATGACCCTGCTGTTCCAATGTGTGTGTGTGTTGCAGACAGTCTGTTTGAATGACCCTGCTGTTCCAGTGTGTTTGTGTTGCAGACAGTCTGTTTGAGTGACCCTGCTGTTCCAGTGTGTGTGTGTTTGTGTTGCATACAGTCTGTTTGAGTGACCCTGCTGTTCCAGTGTGTGTGTGTGTGTGTGTGTGTGTGTGTTGGTGTTGTCAGACAAACTTACTGGTGACGACAAGTGTGTGTGTGTGTGTGTGTGTGTGTGTGTGTGTGTTGCAGACAGTCTGTTTGAGTGACCCTGCTGTTCCAGTGTGTGTGTGTGTGTGTTGCAGACAGTCTGTTTGAATGACCCTGCTGTTCCAATGTGTGTGTGTGTGTGTGTGTTACAGACAGTCTGTTTGAATGACCCTGCTGTTCCATGTGTGTGTGTGTGTGTGTTGCAGACAGTCTGTTTGAATGACCCTGCTGTTCCAATATGTGTGTGTGTGTGTGTGTTACAGACAGTCTGTTTGAATGACCCTGCTGTTCCAATATGTGTGTGTGTGTTGCAGACAGTCTGTTTGAATGACCCTGCTGTTCCAGTGTGTTTGTGTTGCAGACAGTCTGTTTGAGTGACCCTGCTGTTCCAGTGTGTGTGTGTGTGTGTTGCATACAGTCTGTTTGAGTGACCCTGCTGTTCCAGTGTGTGTGTGTGTGTGTGTGTGTGTGTGTTGCAGACAGTCTGTTTGAATGACCCTGCTGTTCCAGTGTGTGTGTGTGTGTGTGTGTGTGTGTGTGTGTTGCAGACAGTCTGTTTGAGTGACCCTGCTGTTCCAGTGTGTGTGTGTGTGTTGCAGACAGTCTGTTTGAATGACCCTGCTGTTCCAATGTGTGTGTGTGTGTGTACAGACAGTCTGTTTGAATGACCCTGCTGTTCCAATGTGTGTGTGTGTGTGTTGCAGACAGTCTGTTTGAATGACCCTGCTGTTCCAATATGTGTGTGTGTGTGTGTGTTACAGACAGTCTGTTTGAATGACCCTGCTGTTCCAGTGTGTGTGTGTTACAGACAGTCTGTTTGAATGACCCTGCTGTTCCAGTGTGTTTGTGTTGCAGACAGTCTGTTTGAGTGACCCTGCTGTTCCAGTGTGTGTATGTGTGTTGCATACAGTCTGTTTGAGTGACCCTGCTGTTCCAGTGTGTGTGTGTGTGTTACAGACAGTCTGTTTGTATGACCCTGCTTTTCCTGTGTGTGCATTCAGTATGTAATCCCAGTGTAAATAACAGTGCTCACAGCCTAGCTCCTCTTCTCCTGGATGCAGGGCGACAGCAGGAAACTGGAGGACATCAACGTGTACAGAAACCTCCCATCCACCAGGAGCAACGGTGAGCAGCAGAGCCGGCACTCCATGGTCTCCACCATGAAGGGAACCCTGGGAGGGGCCAGCGGGCTGAGCAGCAGCAAGGACAGCTTCCAGATCGCCACTCTCATCTGCTCCACCAAGCTCACCCAGAACGGTGCGTCTGTTTCTGTCTGTCTGTCTGTCTGTCTGATCCACCAAGCTCACCCAGAACAGCGTGCCTGTCTGTCTGTCTGCTCCATTAAACACACCAAGAACACCCCGCTAAGGGAGGGAGAGATTCATTAGAGTTCAGAAGGGAGGATCTGTTCAGATTCCAAAATGGAAATTGAAGAGTAGGCAGGTTTAAATTACTTTCTTTTTTTTGTGCCCTTACATTTTCTACTGGAATATTTCATGTTGCGATCACTCAGATATCTTTTGTTTTAAGTCTGTGTCAAAGTGCTTCTGTCCGAGTTCAGCAGCTACTGTTCAATTCTAATTGCCTGGAATAGGCATATGCAACAGAGGCTTGATCAAAGTGTCTTTATAGAAGTAAGAGCCAGCGCCATCTTATGATCGGCCTAGCTTCCTGCTGTATTGGAATGCTCAGTTGTGCCATTAACCCTTTAAGGTACAAGGGACATATGTGTTTCACAAATAAGACGATGCCAACTTTCTTATTTTTGCAATGAGTTGCACAAAAAATTAAAATTTACTGACAGGTTGGATCTGGTCATCCAAATTGTCAGTTTCCTCATGAAACAGCTGCAAGCGGTGGTCCCCTATGCTCTTGGGGAGACCGTGCTGAGGGCTGTGCATAGTGGACCAGCCACTGGATGTTTTGGCATTGCCAAGACCCTGGGCCGGCTCCGGGAGCAGTTCTACTGGGAGTGGTGCCGCTGCGACCGGTGCACCGCCCGGAAGGGCCCCTTGAACCGTTCAAACACAAGGTGGGGGCACCACTGGAGCATGTCACCACTGAAATATTCTGACCCTTTCCACAGACTGAAGGGGCAACCAGTATGTCCTTGTGGCCATGGAGTATTTCACTAAATGGCCCAAGGTGTACTCCATCCCAGACCAGAGCGCCACCACGTGCATGGAGGCACTGCTGGACGGTATGTTCAGCCAGTTTGGGGTTCCAGAGGACCAGGGCGCAAATTTGAAGCACAAGTGTTTGGGGAGGTGTGCAGGCAGCTGGGCACAGGGCCGGATGAACCTTTTGTGGGCCCAGCGCCAAACATATTTGTGGGCCCCCATGGGGAACAATTGTAAAAGACAGGAGATCGACACAGAAGTTGTCTTTGACACAGCACATAGCTGCACAGGTTTTATTTACAATATTTACAGTTTTAAGTTGCACATGGAGGTGGCTGCCACTAGGGTACCAGCAATGCTAGCCCTAGGGCAAAAAGAATGCACACAAGTGTACATAAAATTAATTATAAAGGAACAAATACAAAATAAAACACAGTGGTAAAAACAATTAACAAAAGCCAAAGCTGGCCAAAACACCAGCCATGTGCTGCTCCCACAAAAGGGGACCTTCACTATCTCACCCTTCACATTTCTCATATGAACTGCAGTGCTTGAATTACATGATGTATGAAATTGGGGTGGATTTAAAACCTGTTTAAAACATTTTAAAAATAAAAAATATAAAACAACTTTAATATATTTTATTTACAGTGTCATTATTCATATTAGTCTTGCGTCAGATAAGTAATTTCTATATTACATAGCAAGTATTAACATGAATAACTTACTCAACAAAACCACTGCATGTAGCTATTATTCTATTTACAGAGATGAAAAATGTCTTCAGATTTTTCGGCGTGCCTTTGCTGCAGCAAACATTTCAATTAAACTGGAGAAGTCTACAGAGTTTACCATCTCAGATTCAATGGATAACAAGTAAGACTGTTAAGTCTTTCCTGAACCATTGTAGCACGTAAAGCACTTTTATCCTTTTTAAATGTGAAAAAGACCTTTCACCACTGCAGTTTGAGACTGGTAGTGTCAGGTAAATGCATAGTGCAATAAAGACATTTGGAAAGGCTGTTTGCAAATTGTGCATGTTAATTATGGTCAGCATTTGCAAACAATCTCTTCATTGAGGTCCTCTGAGAGCACCACTGTACCCACTCTTCAACAATCTCTTCATTGAGGTCCTCTGAGAGCACCACTGTACCCATTCTTCAACAATCTCTTCATTGAGGTTCTCTGAGAGCACCACTGTACCCATTCTTCAACGATCTCTTCATTGAAGTCATATGAGAACACCACTGTACCCATTCTTCAATGATCTCTTCATTGAGGTCATCTGAGAGTACCACTGTACCCATTCTTCAACGATCTCTTCATTGAGGTCACCTGAGAGCACCATTGTACCCATTCTTCAACGATCTCTTCATTGAAGTCATCTGAGAACACCACTGTACCCATTCTTCAACGATCTCTTCATTGAGGTCATCTGAGAGTACCACTGTACCCATTATTCAATGATCTCTTCATTGAGGTCCTCTGAGAGCACCACTGTACCCATTCTTCAACGATCTCTTCATTGAGGTCATCTGAGAGCACCACTGTACCCATTCTTCAATGATCTCTTCATTGAGGTCATCTGAGAGTACCACTGTACCCATTCTTCAATGATCTCTTCATTGAGGTCCTCTGAGAGCACCACTGTACCCATTCTTCAACGATCTCTTCATTGAAGTCATATGAGAACACCACTGTACCCATTCTTCAACGATCTCTTCATTGAGGTCACCTGAGAGCACCATTGTACCCATTCTTCAACGATCTCTTCATTGAAGTCATCTGAGAGCACCACTGTACCCATTCTTCAACGATCTCTTCATTGAGGTCACCTGAGAGCACCACTGTACCCATTCTTCAACGATCTCTTCATTGAGGTCATCTGAGAGCACCACTGTACCCATTCTTCAATGATCTCTTCATTGAGGTCATCTGAGAGTACCACTGTACCCATTCTTCAACGATCTCTTCATTGAGGTCATCTGAGAGCACCACTGTACCCATTCTTCAACGATCTCTTCATTGAGGTCCTCTGAGAGCACCACTGTACCCATTCTTCAACGATCTCTTCATTGAGGTCCTCTGAGAGCACCACTGTACCCATTCTTCAACGATCTCTTCATTGAGGTCACCTGAGAGCACCACTGTACCCATTCTTCAACGATCTCTTCATTGAGGTCCTCTGAGAGCACCACTGTACCCATTCTTCAACGATCTCTTCATTGAGGTCCTCTGAGAGCACCACTGTACCCATTCTTCAATGATCTCTTCATTGAGGTCATCTGAGAGTACCACTGTACCCATTCTTCAATGATCTCTTCATTGAGGTCACCTGAGAGCACCACTGTACCCATTCTTCAATGACCTCTTCATTGAGGTCCTCTTAGAGCACCACTGTACCCATTCTTCAATGATCTCTTCACTGAGGTCATCTTAATAGAACCCAATTAAACTTCTGAGAGACTCTTTAACAGCAGTACTGTCAAGGTTACCTGTTAAAAAACAGAAACGTTTTTTTGTTTCTGAATATGCGTGAATTCTTCTGTTGAGATGGCTGAAAAGTGTTGCTCTTCTGCAGCCTGAAGCACAGATTTGTATTTTTTGTAGTTGCATGATAAACAGCGACGTGCGTCCGCTCGAGCCGACCACCTTGAGTCACCGAGGAGCTTGGGGAAAAGATTACTCTTTCTGGCCTCAGAAGTCTCCTCGTTCAGAGAATCTTGCAAAAGGCCCCAGCGATAAGTTGATCCTGAGAAAAACACATACAGTTTTTGGACAAATCCCAAAAATGTAATTGCATCAGTGCATGACTCTGCAGCAGCAACACCACATAGGTTAAGTGAGTGGGTCATGCATGGGATGTACACGGCTTTCTTGTTGTCTGCAATTACCCGAGCTTGCACACCACAATAAGTGCCAGACATGTTACTAGCATTGTCGTAAGTTTGATCTCTGCAGTCCTTTAGATTGATATTTAGTTTGTCACTTTCAATAGTTTCACCATTTGGGGACACAATTGATGATTGATGATTGTATCACAGAGTTTCCTAAAATCAAAAAGTAAGCAGCTCAGTGTTGTAGTGAGCAGTATTCTTAAATCTGTGCTCAGTTGCCCTGTCTTGGCTCACACTTGATTTGTTTATAAAGCAGGTGCTATAAATGAACTTAATCCAAAGTACAATTATTTAAATTTTAGAATGCATATCTCCTAGTGCTAAAATACTATACTACAATAGTTTACAGTTGTAAAAAAAACAACAACAAAAAAACACAATGTTATTTGGTGATTTAATTTCATAGTTAATAGTTAGTTTAATAAATATTGTTCTTTAATATATATTGATTTTTTCAATGATATATTTACAAAGTTTCTTGAACACAGAATTCAGCCCAGAGAACACTGTAAGCCAGGTGATTGAACTAAGTTCAGGGGGTGTGTGCAAACTTTGGAATGCCACTCTATTCATTTCCATTGACTTAACTTGTAAACTGTAGACATATTATTTTTGCTTTCATTTACAGGCATTCAAAAAATATAACTTTTTAGTGCATTGATAAATAGCAGTTACGTGTGTACAATATCAGTTATAGATAAACGATTCTGCATAGTTTCCATTCGTATATTTAAACCTAATAAAAATGAAAAACAGAATCTTCTCTGTACAACTTCCAGAACAGACAGTAAGGCGGACAAACTAGCGGCTCTCTTTTTTTTCTCTCTTCAGTTTCAAACACCACACAAATTTCTCGCAGATCTGCAGAAGCCCTTGGGGACTTGACAGTGTGATTAACGAATGAAGAGACAGATTATAATAACAGTATCATAGACATTCAATGTTGCATATATATATATATATATATATATATATATATATATATATATATATATATAGATAGATAGATAGATAGATAGATAGATAGATAGATAGATAGATAGATAGATAGATAGATAGATATAGTATTAAAAAAATGTCTACTTTTAAATGAATTTTATAATTTTACCTGGTTCTACATTATCGGGGGGAGGGCGGCAGGGGGCTAGCCTGAAGGTCACAGTTAAGTCAACCCGTGCTGGAAACATTTGATTTCATAAAATGACTCAAGTATTTTAAAAAATTCATGAAAAGGTTAGAATTACCTTGTTCTGTCCTTATGTTGTCTTGATGACATTGTATATTTTCCATCATGGTTTTGGTAGAAATCAGGGCCTGTGTCTATGCAGTGCTGTTGGGTGAAACATCAACACTCCACAGGGCAGCATCAGAGGAAGGTAATCGTACTGGTGTGTTTTGCAGCAGCAGGTTTTTGTTGTGTTGTTTATTTGGTAAATGGATTTCATCAAAAGGAACAGCAGCATGTTCTTCAGAGCCATGATCAATGTAGGCTGGACCTGCCACCATACTAGTATCATCACTATGTAACACAATTTTTGTTCCTGGGTAGTAAGTGTTATTTCCTAATTGCTTATGCCTCAAAAGTATAGAAAATGGCTATTATTCCCCACAAACTTTGCTTTTGTGACCAGGACAGTGATATTTCAAAATATCACTATTTCCAATGGGAAAATGGGCAAATGTGTGTCTTTTCGTTCACATAAAGTCAGAAAAAAACTACATATGAATCCAAATTAACATGTATTTATACTAAAGTAATACAAATATGACTACAAAAGATTTAGAAGTGAGTAGCTTTTCGAGATTTACAATTATACTGTATTTACAGTATAATTGTAAATCTCGAAAAACTACTCACTTCTAAATCTTTTGTAGTCATCTTTGTATTCCTTTGAGATTTGCGATATGTACACTTAAAAAAAAAAATGTAGTCATTATGGCCCCTTCCGAGTGTGGGCCTGGTGCCTTGGCACCATTGTAAACCTAGCTCTGGCTGAGCTTGAAGCAGACCGGGACAACAATGCTCCATCCGCAGGGCCACAGAGTGGTAGAGCGGTTTAACAGGAGCTTGCCACCCAGCTCGCTATGTGGACCTTCCAGCACCAACGCGACTGGGACCAACACTTTCCCCTGTTCCTAATGGCCTACCAGACTGCAATCCAAGAGTCCATAGGGTCCTCACCCCAGTGGATCTCATGTTCGGCAGGCCGCCCCAGCTCCACACCCCAGAACCGGCTGGCACAGCCCATGCTTTCGTTCGAGAGCACCTTGCATCGGCTGGCCAGCAACAGAAGCCGGCATACGATATCCGCTGCTGGGGCCGTGGATTCCAGGCTGGGGGACAAGTCTAGATTAATTGACCCCGGCAGCAGAAGGGACTCTTCCTCAAGCTAACCAGTCAATAGGGCCCTTGTGCTGTCATCAAGAGGCTCTCTGAGATGACCTACCGAGTGTGGCTGCGGACCCAGGCTGAGCGCTTGTGCTCCACCAAGACCTTTTGGCCCCAAACCATTCTGGAGCAAACTTAATAGCCCCCATGACCAACGCAGAGGCCGGTCCGTGACACGAGGGAAACGCCCCTCCCTCACTGCAATCACCGGGGTGTCCTGGCCACTGCTGACCCCCAGCCCACAACACCTGCATTAGGCTGATGGGACGTTCGGCCACGAGATGGGGCAGTATAGCCTGGAAGAGGGGCTGGCATGCAAATAAGGTACCGAAGACACTGGGATTGGGAAAAGTTTTGGGGAAAAGTGTTCTTTTGTTAATTATGTCATGTTTCTGGAAAATGTGTTACCCTTGTTGCCCTAATTTATAAAGATGTTTTCATTTATTGTTTGGAATTAATTACCTGTTGTGCAATGCCTGTTTGTTGGAGCTGGGAAGTGATTGGTGTGTGTATGTGTGTGTGTGTGTGCATGTGGATGGTGCTAGCTGTTGTTAGCTGCCAATAAAACCACATTGTACTAAGAGCTTTGGTGAGTGTGTCAATTACTCCCATGCTCACTACAGTATTCTATCACTGAGTGCTTTCCTAGTTAAGCATGAACTCGTGACTGACATTCAGTTTGCATCCACCCACTCATCTGGGCTCAGCTTAATGCAGCTGATATGAAGAGTAAATTGAAAGTTATCACATTAAGTGGCAATGCCTTTGACACGCGATGCACAGTTAACAGAATCCACAATGTTCCAATGAAGAAGGGTGAGTGATTTATTACAGTATATTGGGTATTTGTTATAAAAAAAGAAAAGCCAACCATTCCAGTATGTATAGTGCACAGGAATTTTAAGACAAACGGGCAAACACTGAACTCAGTAGCCCTGTGTTGTCTGCATTGTTTTCTTCCAGTTATTAAAGTTGGCATGGTAAGTTTGCATTATATTTTCATGTAACCAGCTTTCCCTTATGCTTATATTTTGTATTTACTGAGCTTAGGTTTCTATACTATACTGTGGTCTAGTGGTTAGTACTAAGTGACTGGGAGGGAGGCAGTGTGGTATAGTGGTTAGAGCTGTGACTGGGGAGGCAGCGTGGTTCAGTGGTTAGAGCTGAGTCTGGAAGGCAGTGTGGATTAGTGGTTAGAGCTGAGGAGGGCTGGGAGGCAAAGTGGATTAGTGGTTAGAGCTGAGTATGGGAGTCAGTGTGGGTTAGTGGTTAGAGCTGAGTCTGGGAGGCAGTGTGGATTAGTGGTTAGAGCTGAGTCTGGGAGGCAGTGTGGATTAGTGGTTAGAGCTGAGTCTGGGAGGCAGTGTGGATTAGTGGTTAGAGCTGAGTCTGGGAGGCAGTGTGGATTAGTGGTTAGACCTAGTGCATAAGGATTTTGTCCTGTCTGTGTTAATGAAAGGTGCTACGGTATGCTTTGTTTCTGAACCCCTTTGTCTGCTCCCTCACAGTGGACCTCCTAGGCCTGTTGAAATGGCGTTCAAACCCGAGCCTGCTGGAGCAGAACCTGAGGAAGTTGATGGAGGTGGAGGGAGGGGAGGTGGTGAAGGTAAGCCAATTCAGGACATGTTTGATTGGACTGAGGCACAATTTACTGTCTTCTGGAGCAAGTTCTACTGTACCTGAACAAAATAGTTTCACAAATGTATGGATCATTGTGAAGTCATTGTGGTTAATACTGTATTACTTCAATTTGGCACCGCAGCGTTTATTTTAAATTGATCAAAATGACTGCGGCGCTTAAGAGGGCAGCCGTTATACAAGGGCGACCTTTATTAATAATACTATGATTTTCAAACGCTGTAATATTTTATTACATGATTTATGACCTTTTAGAAGTATCGCGGTTGCTTGTTTTCTGTAATACAGTAGCCTACCTGTATGTAGCAGCATGTGTGGCTAACCTACTTTAACTACAGTACATTTATCGGTGACAGTTACCAAGAGCCTATTAGGTGGGATTCGAAAGGTCACAGAGTACTGTACCAGCGAATCAGGAGTGTGTATTGGTTGTTAAGGGGCGTGACCATGCTGGTGTGGCAGCAGATAAGTCCTAGAGTGTGATGTAGACGTTTTTCTCCACCAAATATTACATCACAATATCAGATTGATTTCTGTAAAAACTGCAATATTTACTACTTGGTTATTTTTTTTCTCACTGCAACTTGCTTGTTTGTAATTTCTCTGCAAGATAGATAGTAAGCACATTGTTTTTATTTGTATGGGATTGAGTACGGGAATTACAATTGAACTAAAATAGCCCCAACAAAACCGCCTATAAGAACTTCAGAAGGACTGCTGTTCTGTAGGTAGTTTATCTTGGATTTTCTTTCAGACCTGTACTACCATAAAATAAAATATTATGTGTGTGTACATTAGTTTTTTAATGTGCGTGTTAGATTGAGGCTCCCGTCTCTTCGGTGGAGTTAAATGTAAATAGTCAGTGTTGTGCTTTTATATGTATACTGTGTGTGTTTTTCCGTAGGGTGGAGAAAAAAATCCCACATGTTTCTTTAATGACAGCGGCGTTTATTCCAGGGCGGCCTCTATTATAAAGCTGATATACGACTGCGGCGTCTATATAAGGGCGTCTTTAATACAAGGGTGGCGCCAAATTGAAGTAATACGATTATATGTTACGTAATATGTTTTTAATGCATTGAACAGTCACATATATACCTTCCTAAGTTAACACTTGCACTGTCATTTAGCAGTTTTCCACCATGCTTTTCCAATGATTATACTATGCATTTAACATAGCGGACATGTTTTTTTTTAATTATGCTTTACTATACCTCTATGCCTGACTTATGCCTGTCGCTGTGCTTTATTAACTTTCCTTTCACGGTGGGGCACTTTTACAAGCAGCCCCCTGAATCAGTCCCTCCAGCTTTTTGAATCCAGCCCTCTCACCACTCAGCTGAGCCCTGTTGCATCAAACAGGCAGCTTCAGTTGGCAGTCAGTCCTCAGCCCCTGGGATGCTGTTTTAACCCGATTCAAATGAAAAATTACTGAAACAAGCAAGTGGCCAACAGGCTTGGGAGTTGAGAATGTAAATATTTGATGAGCAGTTAAAATGAGCTTCCTTCTTAAATGCAACATGCTTTAATTTGCCACCTGGGATGTCACTATGTGCATCAGTATTTTATTTGGAGAATATTTATTCTGCAACTTGCTTGTGCAGTTACTAGCTCAGTGTATTTTGCATTGCATCTTGCTCATGCTTTTCAAGTTCCACAGATTTCATGTTGATGCAGATCCACGCACTGTCTGCTCTAAGCCAAGTCAGGCCATCCTCTGTTGTCTCTAATGAGCTTTGCTTTTGGTTGCAGCGTCCTCAAAGGGGTAAAAAGGTCACAATGAAAAAAAAGCATTTTTGTTCCCTTTTAAGGTCGCAGCAGCTTTTTGTTGTCCTCTTAGTTGTTATCTCATCACTGCCCCCACCTGGGAGGAAGCAGACACCAGCGCTCGTCGTGTTGAATTAATGGGATTAATATCGCCGGTTTTATGGCTTTGATGGATAGCAGTTTGGGGATTAGATATATTTCTATTTTTTAATAAACATGTTGAGCAGAAAAAAGGACTTGGATAGTGACTGGCAAAGCAAGTATCTTATTAACTGTAGGTTATCACTTTTTAAAGAGATTTATTTAGCCGGCTTTATTTATTCATCAAGTCACAGACGCTGCATTGATAACAGCAATGTTTTTCACATTTTGATCACAGAGGATAAAAAATCTCCTTAGCTTCACAGGTTTTATTTTCTTAAAGTTCTTGTATTCTCCATTGGATGCATATGGATAAGACACGTGGGTACACAAGAACATAAATACACAAGAAAATGTGTGAATGAGAGGAAGCCTTTGGGACCAGCTTTTCTTGTCCGGTTCCTGCTGTCTGATTGATCTCAAACCTTTGTCAAGTTGGGTCTTAAAGGGTCCAGGTGTTTCTGTCTCAAAAGCATGAGTAGGTAATCTGCTTCCCTCTGCCCTAAGTCTATCTCTGGGTTTCTAATATCCCTTTTTTCCAGCACCAGCACTTCTTTGTCCTCTTTTTGTTTTGAATGCTTGGTAGATCTCTCACTTCTTCCTCATGCTTTGCTTGATGGGTCAATTAAGCCATTTTGGCCACTGTGAGTTTAATTTGGACTGCTTAGTGTTTGGGATGAATTGGTCTTGCATTCCCAGCATGAGGTCTCTAAACTTTGCATGTATCTCCAGTGTTGTTGTGTTTGTTGTGGTGCTGTCAGTGGTATCCATGTTTGTCAGTCTGTAGCACACTCCTAGCATCAGTCCTTTTGTTTTCTTGTCAGTTACCTTGACCCAGATGGATTGGCACAGGTTTTGGGTTCCGGCTATCCATTGGTTTTACCTCTATGATGTCTCTATGTGTAACACATCACCCCTCCTCCTCTTCTGTCTGGTCTGTCTCTCCTAAACAGCCTCAACCCATGAACTCAATCCCAGTGGCATCATAGTTTTCATAACCAAGGGATCTACAGATGGCAGGTGGTTCCAATGTTTTTCTTCTGTCTAATCCCTTTCTTGTTCTTCAGTTCCTGCAGGACACTCTGGATGCCCTCTTCACTATAATGATGGAAAACGCTGAGACTGACACCTACGACTGCCTGATCTTTGATGCACTGGTAAGTCACGTGAGAGGTTGTGGGAGATAAAAGGAAGCAGCCTTTCAAGGGGCACACTGTGGAAGCCTCTCGGAACAAGGCAAGGGACCGACGGGCATGCTTACGGAGTGTTGTGTGATGCATTGCTGTTATGGGTTCTGACCTCCCTATCGGTGAGATGAGGTTCCAAGCTCTAAAATCACAAATGCAGATGATCCTGGCTCTTGTGCACAGGGGTTCAGGCACTCGCCCGTGCTGTGCATGGTTTCCATGGTCACCAAGCCTCCGCCCTGTTACAGGGTATAAAGTCATCACGGCTCCAGGACTACAACGCTGCAGATGGAGCCGGAACATTGTCCCAACATGGTAGCATTCGGCTGTGTGGTCAGAATAGCACATCAATTTATACTTCACAGGCCCTGTTGAAAAACAAGCATTGCATACCGGCTTTGCAGGATCAGTCCCAGAAATCTTGATCTTCTTCTTCTTCTTCTTCTTCTTCTTCTTCTTCTTCTTCTTCTTCTTCTTCTTCTTCTTCTTATTATTATTATTATGATGCAAAAACCTCAATGAAATCATCATACAATCTACATAATCCTTTAATCTGAGATGACAGGCTTTTAAGTAATTATTTTTACATGGCTGGTAGCTAGTAGCTATGGATGGGGTGGAGACAGCTTTTATGTATCACTTGAAACAAAAAGCAAGGTTAGTTAAAAAAAAAGAAGAACAGCGTTTCAAACTAGAATGTGTTATAAAAGCTTAGACTTGTTTTACTAAAAAGGGCACTCAGTGATTGCTTGAAGCTGTTTGAATTTAGTTCCTATGGGAAATGGAGAGGGCATATGGGGGTGGAGGGACGGACTGCAAAATGATCCTGCAAATTTACTGTGGAGTCATTTAACAGTGGGTGATTTGGCCCCATGTTAACAACAACCCAGCATGAACCGGCATTGAGCTGCACTTGTGAGACTTGTTTAGTAAAATAATTTGAATATATCTGAAGAGCTGTGGACAAATATGTTTAAACGGGCGACATCTTCAGTCACCATAAACCACCACTGTTTTGTGATGTACTGAATACCCTTGCATTACATTGCAGGGGAGTTCTATTGTGTAAACAAGATGTGATCTGGGTTTAGATCCAGAACTCCAAATCACAGTCTTTACTTTGTTCTCCTTCGCTCATAACGAATAGCGTGTCTCTGTGCAGGAGGTCACATGAGCCGTTCTCTGACGTGCCTTCAGATGTCTTGGCGTGAAAAAGCAATCCACCCCACATGCTGAGATTATTGCTGTTATTGTTGTGTGTCTCGAGAATTGACTAATCTAGTTCCGTGTTTTGAGTGCTGTTTCACTTCTGCAGTGCTGTGTGTTTCACATTCAGAAGCTTGTGAGCTATTATGACTCAGATCCAGAAAACACCATTTCTCTTTTTCTGGTCTCTTTGCTTTGGCTGCCAGTCAAGCTGAGAACACAGATCAGGATACTGCTGTTGACTAGAAGACTATGAAGGGTTAGGATGTGGCTGCTGCAGACATGGATTTCCCTGCACACAAACTCTCTTTACTGTGTAGTTGTTCCTGTAGTTATTCCATGCATTCCAATGTCCTATTGGAAGTGACTCTGCATATAATGCACAGTTCACAGCCTACTTCTGTAAAGCGCTTTGTGATGGTGGTGCACTATGAAAGGCGTTATATAAAAATAAAGATTATTATTATTATTATTATTATTATTATTATTATTATGCACATGCACCCACACAATGCAACACTATGACAGAGCATACAGTATCTGGCACTGCTTAAAAGCTTGTACCTGGTTGAACTTTGGTTGTTCTCAATAATTGTCTCCACAAGTTCTCTTTCCTGGTCCTCTGTTCCAGCCTCATAAGGTCTTGATGATGTTTCATGCTTCAGCCGTGGTGTGAGCGATGCCAAGGGCGATTTCTGGTTTCTTTAGTCGTGTGGCTATCTGGCTAGCCAAGGGAGAGTGGTCGCAAGGGAGAAAGTTTCTTAACCACACCATGTGCAGCATCTCTGGGCTTTAGAAAAATACAGACTGACTCAGCTTTCCGGATAAAATGTGGAAGTGAGTTTCAAAGCAAGAGGGCTAGAAAACTAAAATCAAGGTTTTTAATCAAGTTCTTGGACTTATAAAAGAGGCCTTCATCTCAAAGTTCGAGCTAGTTTGTAGAGAATAAGTAACTCACACAAATAGGCAGGGCAAGAAGCAGGAATAGCCTTGCAAGTGAGGAGCAGGGTTTTGAAATCAATTGGCTGCTTCATGGGAAGCCAATGCAGAGACCTTTGAACTGGGGACATATGGTAAAACAGACTTAGTGTGTGTAAGTGTTCTTGCTGCAGTAACTCTAGCTGGGCGAGCCACACAGCTGTTGCATGACTGTCTCCTTGCTGGTGTCTGAAGTCTGAAGTATGAACAAGCCTTTAATCTGAGTATGAAATCTCACACAGTGGGTGCGTTGTTATCACAGTGCAGAGGTGATGGAGCCTGCAGCCTGGGGCAGTGAGCCCGCAGCTATGAGGTCTGAACTGCCCTGCCCTGTATCTCTAATGTTGCACACACTGGTCTATGAGGTCTGAACTGTCCTGTCCTGTATCTCTAATGTTGCACACACTGGTTTATGAGGTCTGAACTGTCCTGTCCTGTATCTCTAATGTTGCACACACTGGTCTATGAGGTCTGAACTGTCCTGTCCTGTATCTCTAATGTTGCACACACTGGTTTATGAGGTCTGAACTGCCCTGTCCTGTATCTCTAATGTTGCACACACTGGTTTATGAGGTCTGAACTGTCCTGTCCTGTATCTTTAATGTTGCACACACTGGTTTATGACACTTTGAGAGACAGACTATATGAGACGCTCTTTATACATCTTGGAGGTTTGGTCTACTTCTGAATTGATATAATTGTCATTATAAATCAGATATGAAAAATCACAATTCCAGTACAATTTATCCTGTGTAGAGATGTCATCCTGTACACGGAACACATATGATAACTTCACCTACCCCAGTATGGCTTACAATGCCATACTTACAGAATTACTTTGAATTGTGCTGTATAGCATTGTGTTTCACCAAGCTATACTGCAGGGATGGAAATAAAACTCTCATTGCATAGCAGTTTGATCCATTCCTGGTATTACTATGACATTAATAAGACACACCTGAGCTTATTCTCTATACACTGTGGCTAATCAAGCGTGTAGTAAAACCTGGAATGGGTGAATATGCTAAGCAATAGGAGTCTTATTTCTATCTGTGCTTTACAATGGTTACAGTACCTGTGCTTTGCCATACTTTCACTGGGCTTTATTATACTTGGCTATGCTTTTACTATGGGAAACTTTTTTTATAGGGCCCAATCAGTGGCTCTCAGTCCAGTGAGAGCTCTATGGGACTGTAGTTATCAAAGACTGCAGAGCAGCATACAGTATTCCTGCATTGATTTCACTGAGAATCTGCAGTTTGTTCCTTTAAGATAATCGAATATGATAGAACTGGAACAGTGCTATTCCTATCTATTAATAACCTTTCCAAAGCAGTTATGTCTGCAGGTTTTTCCCCCATCCTTTCTGTCCCTACTACTTTGGTCTGAAGTCTGACTACAGTGACGTCTTGTTACTGAGTTGAAGACGTCTGTGCTCAGTATTACAATGGGGTGAATGGGGGGGGGGGGTGGGTGTAGCACCTAAAGCACAACTCTGGCAGCAGCATTCCATGCCTACAAATAAGGCGTTGCAGTCAACGCTTTGAAATTGATAGAATGAAAGTATTTTAGTTGGGCTGCTTTTGCAAGCACCTCAAGAAGGATGCATTTCTGAAAACCAGCAGAGAACAAAGAAACACCTCACCTCAGTTTTGTCAATTTAACTGAAGTGAGCTGTGCTGTATTTACATTGCACTTCTTGATGTAATGCACTGTATTGTGTTATACTGTGCATGTGGACGAGTGAGTGCTCCATGTAACATGATTCTGTCTTCATACTGTTCATACTTCATGCTGCTGACAAACACAAAAGTTACCCCCGTCCCCCGCCCCGCTTGGTGGCAACCCCTCACCCAATTGCAGACCTGCATGACTCGATACCCCCTCCCCTTGCTTTTTTTGACACGTTCTGTGGTGACCTTCCCTGTACTGTACAGAGGGCTGTCTGTACCTGTGTACCTGAACACAAGGAGGGGGAAATGCAATGTGTGATGTAAACAAACAGGCCCCTTGGAAAACAACATGTCTGGACTCCTGATTCAGTTAAGAAGAACATAAGAACATAAGAAAGTTTACAAACGAGAGGAGGCCATTCGGCCCATCTTGCTCGTTTGGTTGTTAGTAGCTTATTGATCCCAAAATCTCATCAAGCAGCTTCTTGAAGGATCCCAGGGTGTCAGCTTCAACAACATTACTGGGGAGTTGATTCCAGACCCTCACAATTCTCTGTGTAAAAAAGTGTCTCCTATTTTCTGTTCTGAATGCCCCTTTTTCTAAACTCCATTTGTGACCCCTGGTCCTTGTTTCTTTTTTCAGGCTGAAAAAGTCCCTTGGGTCGACACTGTCAATACCTTTTAGAATTTTGAATGCTTGAATTAGGTCGCCACGTAGTCTTCTTTGTTCAAGACTGAACAGATTCAATTCTTTTAGCCTGTCTGCATATGACATGCCTTTTAAGCCCGGAATAATTCTGGTCGCTCTTCTTTGCACTCTTTCTAGAGCAGCAATATCTTTTTTATAGCGAGGTGACCAGAACTGAACACAATATTCAAGATAAATATTATTATTCTATACAATGTTACTCAGACATGGAACCTCACAATTCCTTTTTCTGCAGAGCAGACAGTCTGGCGCTGAGATTCTTCAGTGATGTTTTTCTGAAGTTAAGTCTGATTGCTTCTGACAGGTGGTGGTACCGTATGTAAACCAAAGGCTCCTGTTCCCAATTCTTCAGATCTGTATCCCTGGTTTCCCCTTGCCTAAGCCTGCATACACACTTTCTTCTCATTTTCTGATATATATATATATAATTTTTTATTTTTTCAAGTGTTAGGGGTCCCCACTGAACCGTAAGAGCAGTTTTCGTGTGTTTACTGCAGTGTACTGCGACCCTTTCATTTAGGATTTTACTGGGAAGTTAGGCTGCTACAATCATAATCTCTTTTTTAAAATAATTCATTGTGTATTTGTTTACTGTGAATTGGTGTATTCTCAGTATATGCAAATCAGTAAAATAAAGACTGTGGTAAATAATCTAGCAGTTTACTGCAATGTTGTATTGTAAAATGTAGCATGCTGTTCTCTGCTAGCCATACACCAAGGTGGTTCTGGTATTCTGCATTATTTGCCTTGACAAACTTCAAGGAAGGGGTTCATAGTTTTCCGATACATTTATTTTCAAGGACACCGTGGTAGTCTACAGTATTTTCTGTGGGTACTATACTGTACATTGCAGTATGTGCTGTAGTATATTGCAGTAAATGGCAGTATTTATAAAGGATCAGTATTTGTTTATATTGATTTAAATCTGTTACTTCGGAAGTAACCTCCGCTTGGGGGGATGAAGTTAACAAACCTGTGTGTAGTGGGTGGCGCTGTGTGTAATGGGTGGCTGTGTGCATTTGGGTCTGTGTGTAATGCTGTGTGCAGTGGGTGGCGCTGTGTGTAATGGGTAGCTGTGTGGGCAGTGGGTGGTGTAATGTGTGCAGTGGGTGGCGCTGTGTGTAATGGGTGGCGCTGTGTGCAGTGGGTGGCGCTGTGTGCAGTGGGTGGCGCTGTGTGCAGTGGGTGGCGCTGTGTGTAATGGGTGGCGCTGTGTGCAGTGGGTGGCGCTGTGTGCAGTGGGTAGTGGGTGGGCTGTGTGTAATGTGCTGTGTGTAATGGGTGGCTGTGTGCAGTGGGTGGCGCTGTGTGTAATGGGTGGCTGTGTGCAATGGGTGGCGCTGTGTGTAATGGGTAGCTGTGGGTGGCGCTGTGTGCAATGGGTGGCGCTGTGTGTAATGGGTGGCGCTGTGTGCAGTGGGTGGCGCTGTGTGCAGTGGGTGGCGCTGTGTGTAATGGGTAGCTGTGTGCAGTGGGTGGCGCTGTGTGTAATGGGTGGCGCTGTGTGTAATGGGTGGCTGTGTGTGTGGCGCTGGGTGGCTGTGTGCAGTGGGTGGCGCTGTGTGTAATGGGTGGCGCTGTGTGCAGTGGGTGGCGCTGTGTGCAATGGGTGGCGCTGTGTGTAAGTGGGTGGCGCTGTGTGTAATGGGTAGCTGTGTGCAATGGGTGGCGCTGTGTGTAATGGGTGGCGCTGTGTGTAATGGGTGGCTGTGTGCAGTGGGTGGCGCTGTGTGTAATGGGTAGCTGTGTGTAGTGGGTGGCGCTGTGTGTAATGGGTGGGCTGTGTGTAATGGGTGGCGCTGTGTGTAATGGGTCGCTGTGTGCAGTGGGTGGCGCTGTGTGCAATGGGTAGCTGTGTGCAGTGGGTGGCGCTGTGTGTAATGGGTAGCTGTGTGCAATGGGTGGCGCTGTGTGTAATGGGTGGCGCTGTGTGTAATGGGTGGCGCTGTGTGTAATGGGTAGCTGTGTGCAATGGGTGGCGTGTGTGTAATGGGTGCTGTGTGCAGTGGGTGGCGCTGTGTGTAATGGGTAGCTGTGTGCAGTGGGTGGCGCTGTGTGTAGTGGGTGGCGCTGTGTGTAATGGGTGCTGTGTGCTGTGTGCAGTGGGTGGCGCTGTGTGTAATGGGTAGCTGTGTGCAGTGGGTGGCGCTGTGTGTAATGGGTGGCGCTGTGTGTAATGGGTAGCTGTGTGGTGGGTGGCGCTGTGTGTAATGGGTGGCGCTGTGTGTAATGGGTAGCTGTGTGCAGTGGGTGGCGCTGTGTGTAATGGGTGGCGCTGTGTGTAATGGGTGGCTGTGTGCAGTGGGTGGCGCTGTGTGTAATGGGTGGCGCTGTGTGTAATGGGTGGCGCTGTGTGTAGTGGGTGGCGCTGTGTGTAGTGGGTGGCGCTGTGTGCAATGGGTGGCGCTGTGTGCAGTGGGTGGCGCTGTGTGTGTGGCGCTGTGTGTAATGGGTAGCTGTGTGCAGTGGGTGGCGCTGTGTGTAATGGGTGGCGCTGTGTGTAATGGGTGGCGCTGTGTGTGTAGTGGGTGGCGCTGTGTGTAGTGGGTGGCGCTGTGTGTGGGTGGGTGGCGCTGTGTGCAGTGGGTGGGTGTGCGCTGTGTGTAATGGGTGGCGCTGTGTGCAGTGGGTGGCGCTGTGTGCAATGGGTGGCGCTGTGTGTAATGTGGTAGCTGTGTGCAGTGGGTGGCGCTGTGGGTGGCGCTGTGTGTAATGGGTGGCGCTGTGTGCAGTGGGTGGCGCTGTGTGTAGTGGGTGGCGCTGTGTGTAGTGGGTGGCTGTGTGTGTAATGGGTGGCGCTGTGTGCATGGGTGGCTGTGTGTGTAATGGGTGGCTGTGTGTAATGGGTGGCGCTGTGTGTAATGGGTAGCTGTGTGCAGTGGGTGGCGCTGTGTGTAATGGGTAGCTGTGTGCAGTGGGTGGCGCTGTGTGTAATGGGTGGCGCTGTGTGTAATGGGTGGCTGTGTGCAGTGGGTGGCGCTGTGTGTAATGGGTGGCGCTGTGTGTGTAATGGGTGGCGCTGTGTGCAGTGGGTGGCGCTGTGTGTAATGGGGCTGTGTGCAATGGGTGGCGCTGTGTGTAATGGGTAGCTGTGTGCAGTGGGTGGCGCTGTGTGTAATGGGTGGCGCTGTGTGCAATGGGTGGCGCTGTGTGTAGTGGGTGGCGCTGTGTGTAATGGGTGGCTGTGTGCAGTGGGTGGCGCTGTGTGTAATGGGTGGCGCTGTGTGCAGTGGGTGGCGCTGTGTGTAGTGGGTGGCGCTGTGTGTAATGGGTGGGCTGTGGGTGGGTAGCTGTGTGTAGTGGGTGGCGCTGTGTGTAGTGGGTGGCGCTGTGTGTAATGGGTAGCTGTGTGCAATGGGTGGCGCTGTGTGTAATGGGTGGGCTGTGTGTAATGGGTAGCTGTGTGTAATGGGTGGCTGTGTGTGGTGGGTGGCGCTGTGTGTAGTGGGTGGCGCTGTGTGCAATGGGTGGCGCTGTGTGTGTGGGTGGCGCTGTGTGTAGTGGGTGGCGCTGTGTGTAATGGGTGGCTGTGTGCAGTGGGTGGCGCTGTGTGTAATGGGTGGCGCTGTGTGTAATGGGTAGCTGTGTGCAGTGGGTGGCGCTGTGTGTAATGGGTGGCGCTGTGTGCAATGGGTGGCGCGCTGTGTGCAATGGGTGGCGCTGTGTGTAATGGGTAGCTGTGTGCAATGGGTGGCGCTGTGTGTAATGGGTGGCGCTGTGTGTAATGGGTAGCTGTGTGCAGTGGGTGGCGCTGTGTGTGGGTGGCGCTGTGTGTAATGGGTGGCGCTGTGTGCAGTGGGTGGCGCTGTGTGTAATGGGTAGCTGTGTGTAGTGGGTGGCGCTGTGTGTAATGGGTGGCTGTGTGTAATGGGTGGCGCTGTGTGTAATGGGTGGCGCTGTGTGTAATGGGTGGCGCTGTGTGTAATGGGTGGCGCTGTGTGTAATAGGTGGCTGTGGCGCTGTGTGGGTGGCGCTGTGTGTAATGGGTGGCTGTGTGCAGTGGGTGGCGCTGTGTGTAATGGGTGGCGCTGTGTGCAATGGGTGGCGCTGTGTGCTGTGTGTAATGGGTGGCGCTGTGTGTGTAGCTGTGTGTAGCTGTGTGCAGTGGGTGGCGCTGTGTGCAATGGGTGGCGCTGTGTGTAATGGGTAGCTGTGTGTAATGGGTGGCGCTGTGTGTAATGGGTGGCGCTGTGTGCAATGGGTGGCGCTGTGTGTAATGGGTGGCGCTGTGTGGTGGGTGGAGCTGTGTGCAGTGGGTGGCGCTGTGTGTAATGGGTGGTGGGTGGCGCTGTGTGCAGTGGGTGGCGCTGCTGTGTGCAGTGGGTGGCGCGCTGTGTGTAATGGGTGGCTGTGTGCAGTGGGTGGCGCTGTGTGTAATGGGTGGCGCTGTGTGTAATGGGTGGCTGTGTGTAATGGGTGGCGCTGTGTGTAGTGGGTGGCGCTGTGTGTAATGGGTGGCTGTGTGCAGTGGGTGGCGCTGTGTGTAATGGGGCTGTGTGTAATGGGTGTGTGTAATGGGTGGCGCTGTGTGTAATGGGCAGTGGGTGGCGCTGTGTGTAATGGGTAGCTGTGTGCAGTGGGTGGCGCTGTGTGTAATGGGTGGCGCTGTGTGTAATGGGTGGCGCTGTGTGTAATGGGTGGCGCTGTGTGTGTGTAATGGGTGGCGCTGTGTGTGTAATGGGTGGCTGTGTGCAGTGGGTGGCGCTGTGTGTAGTGGGTGGGCTGTGGTAATGGGTAGCTGTGTGCAGTGGGTGGCGCTGTGTGTAATGGGTAGCTGTGTGCAGTGGGTGGCGCTGTGTGTAGTGGGTGGCGCGCTGTGTGCAGTGGGTGGCGCTGTGTGTAATGGGTAGCTGTGTGCAGTGGGTGGCGCTGTGTGCAGTGGGTGGCGCTGTGTGTAATGGGTGTGTGCTGTGTGCGCTGTGGGTGGCGCTGTGTGTAATGGGTAGCTGTGTGTAGTGGGTGGCGCTGTGTGCAGTGGGTGGGCTGTGTGTAATGGGTGGCGCTGTGTGTAATGGGTGGCTGTGTGCAGTGGGTGCTGTGTAATGGGTGGCGCTGTGTGTAATGGGTGGCTGTGTGCGCTGTGTGTAATGGGTGGCGCTGTGTGTAATGGGTGGCTGTGTGTGTGCAGTGGGTGGCGCTGTGTGTAATGGGTAGCTGTGTGCAGTGGGTGGCGCTGTGTGTAATGGGTCGCTGTGTGCAGTGGGTGGCGCTGTGTGTAATGGGTAGCTGTGTGCAGTGGGTGGCGCTGTGTGTAATGGGTGGCGCTGTGTGTAGTGGGTGGCTGTGTGTAATGGGTGGCGCTGTGTGTAATGGGTGGCGCTGTGTGCAGTGGGTGGCGCTGTGTGTAGTGGGTGGCGCTGTGTGTAATGGGTGGCGCTGTGTGTGTGGCGCTGTGTGTAATGGGTGGCGCTGTGTGCAGTGGGTGGCGCTGTGTGTAGTGGGTGGCTGTGTGTAATGGGTGCTGTGTGTAATGGGTGGCGCTGTGTGTAGTGGGTAGCTGTGTGTAATGGGTGGCGCTGTGTGTAATGGGTGGCGCTGTGTGTAGTGGGTGGCGCTGTGTGTAATGGGTGGCTGTGTGTGTGGGTGGGTGGGTGGCGCTGTGTGTAATGGGTGGCGCTGTGTGTAGCTGTGGTGGGCGCTGTGTGTAGTGGGTGGCGCTGTGTGCAGTGGGTGGCGCTGTGTGTAATGGGTGGCGCTGTGTGCAATGGGTGGCGCTGTGTGTAATGGGTGGCTGTGTGCAATGGGTGGCGCTGTGTGCAATGGGTGGCGCTGTGTGTAGCTGTGGGTGGGGCTGTGTGCTGGGTGGCGCTGTGTGCAATGGGTGGCGCTGTGTGCAATGGGTGGCGCTGTGTGCAGTGGGTGGCGCTGTGTGTAATGGGTAGCTGTGTGCAGTGGGTGGCGCTGTGTGTAATGGGTAGCTGTGTGCAGTGGGTGGCGCTGTGTGCAATGGGTGGCGCTGTGTGTAATGGGTAGCTGTGTGCAGTGGGTGGCGCTGTGTGTAATGGGTAGCTGTGTGCAGTGGGTGGCGCTGTGTGTAATGGGTGGCGCTGTGTGTAATGGGTGGCGCTGTGTGTAATGGGTGGCGCTGTGTGCAATGGGTAGCTGTGTGCAGTGGGTGGCGCTGTGTGCAATGGGTGGCGCTGTGTGTAATGGGTGGCGCTGTGTGCAATGGGTGGCGCTGTGTGTAGTGGGTGGCGCTGTGTGTAATGGGTAGCTGTGTGCAATGGGTGGCGCTGTGTGTGGGTGCTGTGTGTAGTGGGTGGCGCTGTGTGTAATGGGTGGCTGTGTGCAGTGGGTGCGGTGGCGCTGTGTGCAGTGGGTGGCGCTGTGTGTAATGGGTAGCTGTGTGCAGTGGGTGGCGCTGTGTGTAATGGGTGGCGCTGTGTGTAATGGGTGGCGCTGTGTGTAATGGGTGGCGCTGTGTGTAGTGGGTGGCGCTGTGTGTAATGGGTGGCGCTGTGTGTAGTGGGTGGCGCTGTGTGTAATGGGTGGCGCTGTGTGTAATGGGTGGCTGTGTGTAGTGGGTGGCGCTGTGTGTAATGGGTAGCTGTGTGTAGTGGGTGGCGCTGTGTGTAATGGGTGGCGCTGTGTGTAATGGGTGGCGCTGTGTGTAATGGGTGGCGCTGTGTGTAGTGGGTGGCGCTGTGTGTAATGGGTGGCTGTGTGCAGTGGGTGGCGCTGTGTGTAATGGGTGTGTGTAGTGGGTGGCGCTGTGTGTAATGGGTAGCTGTGTGCAGTGGGTGGCGCTGTGTGTAATGGGTAGCTGTGTGCAGTGGGTGGCGCTGTGTGTAATGGGTGGCGCTGTGTGTAATGGGTGCAGTGGGTGGCGCTGTGTGCAATGGGTGGCGCTGTGTGTAGTGGGTGGCGCTGTGTGTGTGTAGTGGGTGGCGCTGTGTGTAATGGGTGGCTGTGTGCAGTGGGTGGCGCTGTGTGTAATGGGTGGCGCTGTGTGTAATGGGTGGCGCTGTGTGTAATGGGTGGCGCTGTGTGCAGTGGGTGGCGCTGTGTGTAATGGGTGGCGCTGTGTGTAATGGGTGGCGCTGTGTGTAGTGGGTGGCTGTGTGTAGTGGGTGGCGCTGTGTGTAATGGGTGGCGCTGTGTGCAGTGGGTGGCGCTGTGTGTAATGGGTAGCTGTGTGTGGGTGGCGCTGTGTGTAATGGGTGGCGCTGTGTGTAATGGGTGGCTGTGTGTAGTGGGTGGCGCTGTGTGCAATGGGTGGCGCTGTGTGTAATGGGTGGCGCTGTGTGTAATGGGTGGCGCTGTGTGCAATGGGTGGCGCTGTGTGTAATGGGTGGCGCTGTGTGTAATGGGTGGCGCTGTGTGCAATGGGTGGCGCTGTGTGTAATGGGTAGCTGTGTGCAGTGGGTGGCGCTGTGTGCAGTGGGTGGCGCTGTGTGTAATGGGTGGCGCTGTGTGTAATGGGTAGCTGTGTGCAATGGGTGGCGCTGTGTGTAATGGGTGGCTGTGTGCAGTGGGTGGCGCTGTGTGCAATGGGTGGCGCTGTGTGTAATGGGTAGGGTTGTGTGATACAGTGCCTTTGCGGGTTTGACCCCTGTCAGTGAGATGAGGTTAAAAGCTCCTAGACCCATGATTGCAGACGAGCCACACTCTTCTTTTACACATGGTGAAGACACTCTCTTTTGGTGTCCACCTCGTTACACTGGATGCAGAATAAACAGTATGCCTGCAGAATGCACAGAGGCTTTCAATCCTATTAGATTGTGCATATAAACAAGGTAATTGAGAGAGCTCAACTCACCGTCCCAGTCCGTGAAAAATAAACTGTTTGTAACATCAATAGCAGGGGCTCGTAATTGCTGCTCCATTTTTCCACGGGGGTTAGGGGTAATTGATTTTATACGCTCCAGCATACGCGCGCACACACACACACACACACACACACACGCACACATTGAAAAGCACAGGGTGAACATGCAGCAAAGTAATCCATGTTTGAAAGGCATTTGCTGTGCTTTGGATTCATGCTGATAGAATATATACTGCTGGTGCTCCAGGTTACAGGATTTCAATTACAGGATGTTTGCTAATATTATTCCAGGAGAAAATCACGTTTCATTTTGAGTCAATTATTTTATTAGTTTTACAATTACAACCCCCCCCCCTATCCTCTTTTTAAAACTTAGCCCCCACTTACAGTAATCCGTCACATATTCGCCCGGCCCAAATCAGCCAGGCCCAAATCCACCCGGCCCAAATCAGCCCGGCCCAAATCAGCCCAGCCCAAATCAGCCAGGCCTAAATCAGCCAGGTCCAAATCCGCCCGGCCCAAATCAGCCCGGCCCAAATCCGCCCGGCCCAAATCCACCCGTCACACATCCGCCCTAACAATTTATCTACCATGATCAACCTCTTCAGCAATGTTAGTTTATCATTGAACAGAGAAGATTAGTTCAGAGATTGTAGCTCCCACCAAAGTTTTCGTACACTGTGTTGTATGTGCTCCGTGCGCTGCCATTGCTGCTAGTGTCACGTGAGCTGTTCAGTGTGTTGATATGTAAATAAATCCTGTTCGCCTGTGGGGTGAATCAACTTCAACCTCTGTCTCGATCTCCTGCCTGTCACTCAGCAGCGAATGCACGCACCCACATGGCAGATGGCTACTCTGTACCCTGTGTCTTTCTAAACAAGGGATTTAGGGGAGCGCCCTAATAAAAGCTGAATCTCAAAACAATAATTGTGTGAATACAGTAATTGTTACAGCTGTGTATAAGGGTATTTAAAACAAGATTCATTCATCCACTATCAAATATCAAATATCCGCCCTTACTTGGGTCCCACCTCAGTCGGATATGTGATGGATTACTGTTTTTGTATCTCTGTACATGAGTATATAATTCAGTTAAACACATAATGTGTTCCGACCGCTGTGTCAGTGACTTTAACTTTTCTAATCTGATAAGCAGATAAGCCTCAGGATATTAATTTCTTCTTTTAATTTTGGTCTCCTTGCCCTAATAAATGTTCCCGCAGTAAAAGCATAATAAGAGTGTAATAAAGCATGGTGAAAGCATGGTAATGCATTGTAAAGAATCAAGAGGTATGATAAAGCTTAGGGAAGCATTGTAAAGAATTGAGAGGTATGGTAAAGCCTGGGGAAGCATTGTAAAGCACAGAGAGGTATGATAAAGCATAGGGAAGCATTGTAAAGAATCAAGAGGTATGGTAAAGCATACTGAAAAACAACCGAGAAAGCATGGTAAAACTGAAAAAATACTGTTAAAAAAATCCAATGAAAATCCAATGGTGATCTGAGTTTCAGTTCAGATGAGCTGCTCCAGCTCTGTCCTCCAGGCTGCTGACTGGTGGTGATATAGGGCAGTGAACTCTGGAGACAGGAGGCTTGGAGGAAAAAAACATTATCTATGCACATAGCTCCACTCCAATAATTCCGTGTTAGCTTTCATGCTTTACATAAACCACATTAATTATATACTCACCAGAGTCTCTGCTTTCTAAATTCTAAATTCCACAATCCCAGTAGGTGCCTGGTCCCTCTAAATTACACATTCTATATTTACATTAAATCTCTGCGCATGGCGCATGACCAGCAGCCTTACGGATAGAATATAGTCTTTCATTTTATAAATCAGCTGGATATACAGTTGTGTCAGGAGGCATTGTTCAGCACGCACGTCTTATTGTGTATCTGAGTTCAACTTGCAATTGCTTTGTGCATAGATAAAGGCTTTAGTATACAGCAAAAAAGATGCTTTCTCTGCCTGTAACAACAATGCAACTGTGTGAAAGAGGTGAAGGTTCTGCAGCATTAACTGCAGCCTGATTTAGCTGATCTGATCCATCTGATCTGACCCATGGATACTAAAAAATAACACATGGACAGTAATACACTGGTTTTACTAGACTCTCTAAAGAATAACACACGGACAGTAATACACTGGTTTTACTAGACTCTCTAAAGAATAACACATGGACAGTAATACATTGGTTTTACTAGACTCTCTAAAGAATAACACATGGACAGTAATACACTGGTTTTACTCGACTCCCTAAAGAATAACACATGGACAGTAATACACTGGTTTTACTCGACTCTCTAAAGAATAACACATGGACAGTAATACACTGGTTTTACTAGACTCTCTAAAGAATAACACATGGACAGTAATACATTGGTTTTACTAGACTCTCTAAAGAATAACACATGGACAGTAATACATTGGTTTTACTAGACTCTCTAAAGAATAACACATGGACAGTAATACACTGGTTTTACTCGACTCCCTAAAGAATAACACATGGACAGTAATACACTGGTTTTACTCGACTCTCTAAAGAATAACACATGGACAGTAATACACTGGTTTTACTAGACTCTAAAGAATAACACATGGACAGTAATACACTGGTTTTACTAGACTCTCTAAAGAATAACACATGGTCAGTAATACACTGGTTTTGCTAGACTCTCTAAAGAATAACACATGGTCAGTAATACACTGGTTTTACTAGACTCTCTAAAGAATAACACATGGTCAGTAATACACTGGTTTTACTCGACTCCCTAAAGAATCCACTTAGTTTAGAACATAAGAACATTTACAAATGGAAAGAAGCCATTTGGCAGGTTATTGCTCGTTGGTTCCTACAGTATACTTGCTGATTGATTTTACTTGGTCCAGTCGGGTCTTGAAGGATCCCAGTGATTCAGCATTAATGACATGGCTATGTTGTTTCCATACCCTCACCACTCTCCTACTCTCTGTGTCTTCATATTTTATGGTTGTACACCAGCTCTTGCAAACCTAATCACAGGTTGAATGGATGTATGAGAATAGATATCTGATAGTGTAAATGAAGGAATGAAGTCTTGAGACATAATGTGTTCAGCTGTCTTCCTTCTTTTTTCCATCCAGGTTTTTATCATCAACCTGATCGCTGATAAGAAGTTCCAGCACTTCAATGCAGTCCTGGAGACCTACATCTGCCTGCACTTCAGCGCCACCCTCGCCTACAAGTATGTTTCCACCAGAGCCACACCCCAAAACACAGGCATAACTGGCTGAGCACAGCGGGGTTAGAAATAGGAATGGAGCTATTTATTTATTTATGACTCCTCTGAGTCCACAGTCCTTCACCATATCATTAACCCCTGTGGTCCCATTGATAGGCTCCCCTAGTGAGAGTGGTGTGCAGGACATGCAGGCAGGCGGAGTGCAGTTCTGCATCCTGGCTGTGCTGAGTTGTCAATCTTAACTGGGGATCCAACAGAAAGCATTGCTTTAGCCTAGCTTTCCCGTGGGTTTGGGAAGCAAAATCAATAGAGACTGCTTCACCTTGCCATGCTGCAGTGGCCAGTGAACTCATGCAGACCTATATGGCTTTGTTATCCGAGGGCCGTTATTTTACTGACATCCACTGTGGAGCTCCTGGGTGTAGAGCTGATTGGTTTTGGGATCCGAGGACGTCTACCGAGCTGCTGTGGGGAGCCTCTGCAATGAGGGAACATAATCAGAGAATCTACTCTGGGGAGAATAACTGGGGTAAAAATATCAACAGATAAGAACATCACTGGGGAAGGATCATTACAGTGCTCAATGAAGACCTTGTCACACCATAATAGGCATGGTTATAAAAAACAAAAAATTATTCAAGCAGGTCTCAGAGGTTTTAGTTTTTTTTCACACCAGGGACTTCACAAATTGTGTTTTCAATGCTTGTGTCACTTTTCATCAAGTTATCAGCCTGCAACAGCCAAACAATGACCTTCCCCTTGTTCCAGCTTAACAGTGGTTTTCTCTGCGTTCATGGTTACGATCAACCAACACGTTTGGGGTGACCTGATAATCCTGTACTAAGACCCACCTATATTTTGAAGTAATTGTAACGGTTTCAAACTAGCAGCTGTCTTCCTGTTTTTAGTAATTATTTTTGTTATTTTTTGTATGTAATACGGCTCTAATCATTCCATACAGGGGATGCCTGTCAGATACATAGGATAATTGTATTCTGGCTCATAGCAAATTAAGCTTAAATCTTTGGAACAAGTTACAATACATTATTCAGCGTGGTGGGAATATCAGATTTTTTATGGCTGTCTTCAGAACTGCTCAGTACACATCTTTTACCACAAGCGTTGTCAGAATACACCTTTAACTTGGTGTGTTGCCCTGACCTCTCCACAAGGTGAGTGTCTTGTTTTGCAGTCCGCAAGATGTCAGTAGAGTGGGTCTGACAACACCCAGAATGTGCAATTTGCAGAGAGGTCTGGGAAGTACAGTTATAATTGTATCATAAGTCAAAGTCAAAAAAAGGAGACTTGGTAGTTTTAAAATAATTTACAATACTTTGTTACTGAAGGAATAGCAAAAGTTTTTAGAATGCTTTTGCCAGCATATTGTTTCTCGCTCTTGTGGTTCGTTTATTTTTAAAGTGTTTAACATGCTGATTTCATTTTGATCAGGCAGCACAATCTTTACAAGGGGTTTTGATCAAGTATGTTATTGAGCACAGTCTAGATCTGTGAGGATCAGGATAGAAGCGTTTTGGCTCATTCATTTGGAGATGTCTGATTTTTATCTGTACATTCATAACATTTTCAGTTCAGGTCAGCAGACTGTGTTCCTGTCGCAGTTGTGTTTCTCACCTCGCCGATGCTGAGCTGGTAACAAGGCACTTGATGGTTTCTGATGTAGATCTGCTCAGACTCCTGTGGCCTGTGGTGGCAGGCAGGCAGTCAGGCAGCTACCTGAACCAGTCTCTGCTGGCCAGGCTGGCTGTCGCTGGCTGTCACTGGCTGGGGCGGGCCATGACTGTGTCACAGGATTGTTGAGCAGCTTTGGTATATCAATGTCCAGGTTTCGGGTCTTTAGGAGGTAAATACCCATACGGTAGTGGTTACCTTTCTATTTCAGGGAACCAGGGTTATGATAATAACCTGACGTTTGTTTTGCTTTGTTTGAGAATTTAGGTTGTTTTGTTTTTTCTTACTAGGCTGTAGCTTGTCGAGGTCTGTGTCAAGGCCAGGATCCATGATGTAACCACATCACAGAGAAATATTACGATAATGTTACATTTTCACAAAAACATTATGAAACAAAACTAAAAATTAAAGAGAGGACAAGCACAAACCTATGAAATGTATAACAATAATATAAAAACAAATGTTACTGAAAAAAGTGATTTGGCACAATATATATGATTTGCATGCTTTTAGTTTAATATCAGTTTGGAACATGTTAGTTGAAGAATCTCTCTATAGTTATTATTAACAGATGTGTTATAAGCAAAACATGTAACAAAGACATTGTAAAGAAATAATTACTGCCAAAGACTGCCACTTGACGAGGTGTTTTAGTGTAGTAATGTGCCATTAGAATTGTATTGTAATAAATTGTATTGTAATAAATTGCTACCCATTGTCAATGTTAATGCATGTTTAATAACACATTTAAAGATGGATCCTTAAACTGAAGTGTGATCAAAGCACAGCTGACATGTGCTCTTTGCAAGTGTTTCATGTGACTTTGTGGAAGTTTAGTGTTGCGGTCAAGGCTAGCGGCAGGATAGCAGGAGACAGGAGATTGCATTTTCAGCACATTTTCAGCACCCTTTTATTTTAGCAAACACAGAAATCAAAACTAAACCAAAACAAACATGCACCCAAGCAAAGGCTGTCCCGGTGCAGAACAGAGAGCGCAGCCTGCTGCTGTCCAAACTAACTGCTAGCCTGGAGCTGACACCCAGCTCCTCTTCATAACACGTGATCAGTGAATCAGTTAGCACCTGCAGGCCACAGTCCACACATGTTTTAGCAGGGAGAGGATTCCCCAGCCCTGCCATATTTTTCAAAAGAAAAACAAGTGCTTACCCTCCCGCAGACCTGTGTTCCATTCCATTGGGGTCGAGGGTCATGGTGGGCATCAGGCAGGCTAATGCCTGACTGGCTCCATTCTGTGTTATTCAGTCATTCTATTAAACACAAATTGGATAAACTATGTATCGCAGGAAGAGGTAGTGAAAAGCAAGACACCATTTCTATGCTGAAAGATGAAGTGGAGACAGACTTAGGAGAGAGGGCAGGAGGCACGTTACACAGAGTGGTGAGGGTATGGCATGGGTTAACATGTTGCTGATGCTGAATCATTAGGTTCTTTTAAGACCTGGCTTGAAGTTCTCATTTCATTCTTATGCTATGTAGCAAGTCTTATATTGTGATTAACTCTCTTCAGTTGCTCGCTGACAGAGTAATTACACCTGTGCTCCTTTGGCTCAACGGGCAGACATAGATTTAATCTGTGAACCAGGCGACCAGGGTTGGATCCCAAGTCTCTTACTCTATGTTGAGTTCTGGATGTTGGTGTATCTTCCCAGCATCTCCTTAAAAAAGGCATGTGGCAGGTACAAGATCCTTAAAGCCATTACTGTTGCATACCACAGAAAGTGCAGTAAAGAAAAGTGGCAAAGTGTAGTAAAGCATAGTAAAAGCAGGCTGAAATCATGATGAAGCAAAGTTAACATGATGGATCACATTTCTGTTGAAGTGCTGTTCAACCAGAGTAAAATCATAAAGGGCCTGTCAAGCAGTGACATCGCCGTAAAGGGCTGCTTTGGGGAAGCTCAAAACAATTTAAACTATGACTGAGAGACACACAGCAGCTTTAATCTGTCCATACACCATGCTCACAACTAAATCTCTTGAACCTGCTTTATTGCAGTCTGTCATGTTTGTGATTCAGTCCGTTTGTGATCTTAATTGAATTTCGTGTTCACTGTCGTCATTAAAGTGTTGATGAACCCATTTGTAACTGCTGCTGCCACAGTCAGCTGTTGCTTCCTGGAAATAACATCTAATTCTCAGTGGGAATTTACAGAAAAACAAACAAGCTGTCATCTTGCTCCCCTTGTTCGCTAATGGCAACATTAGATGCACTGTGAGTGCCCTGGACAAGGCTCCTACTGTTGTTTGGTCCTTTATATACGAAGCCCTGTATTTTTTAGATCACTCTTCATACAGGAAATTCAATGAAGCAGTTTCCTTTTTTCTTAGAAAGAATATTCAGGTCTATTCAACTGATCTATAACCTCTATTTTTGTTGCTTCTTGTATTCCATGACAACTTGGAGATATGAAATCCTGCAGTCTGAAAAATAAAATAAAATCTACCAGTAAGTTGTTAAGATGCTGGTTGGAGATCAGCTTTTCTGTAGAGATGAGAGAGCCAACTCTGAAAGCCCTGAGGTCAACAACACTGAAAACACATCAGAGCCATTCAGCATCAGAAGCAGCGTGTCACACAGGGAACACAAAGAGTTAGGCCAGCCAAGTGGTACAAAACACGTTGATATAAAGGAGAACTCTTAAGCAGTACATGCACAGAGCACACTTCTTACAATTTCAGTTACAGTTTCTAAATCCCAAACTGGATTTTTACTTTTTTTCGTTGTGCCATAGTGTTTTCTATATGATCGCATTGAGAACTGAATACTGTTTTGCTCGATAATGCTTAGCCCTTCTGTTTGGGATCTGTTGACCTTAAATGTTACTTTTCCTAAGTTGGGGTCACGAACTTATAAACAGAAAATAAAAGCTTTGAAATGTTTATTTTTTTAGAACTGATCCTTATACAAACATAATGCCAGATGTATTTATCTCCGTAGCTTTGTATTCATGAAGAAAATCAAACGCTTTTGCTTGGTCTATTGTTATTGTTATTGTTATGGTGATGATGTCTGGAAATGGCTGCACCTGTCTGGAGAGATGATTATTAACAAGGTTCACACAGATCTCTGCACGGCAGAGGTTAGTAGAGACTCATTTTCTCTGCAGGCACAGGCATCTCTCAGGTAAAGAGGTTAAAAAATGAGCAGCCACAAGTGGTTATAGGACAAAGACATTTTAGCAGAGCTGGGCAGAGACAATGAAGTGAAGAAGATGTGTCAGAAACTGAAGACAATAATGATGATGGTCATGATTACCACGAATCATTAATAAAGAAATATTATTGAAAATTAATGTACCATAGTGATAATTAATAGTTAGTACTTTTTACATACTTGAAATTCTGCACTAGGCTCAAGCTTCTCCAAATATTAAGGGACAACACCATTTTGCTTTCTGTGTAATAAAATGGTCGCATAATGTTATGATGCAATTATAATAGAGTTTACATACATTTCTAATATTTAACATGAAAGTTAAAAAGTTATGCAAAGAAAAAATGTTTTATCAGTTCATGGCTGTTTCAACGTAGTTGCCTTGCGACCGATCACCCTGCTGTGTTCCAGGAAGCTGATTGTGGTGCTGACGAGCTACCTGGAGCAAAGCAGCAAAGAGGAGCCCAACGAGAAGATGATGGTCACCTTCAAGGGGCTGGAGTACATCTTCAAGTTCATCATGCGCTCGCGCAGCCTTTTCGCCAAGTGAGTCTCTGCCATCTCTGCTCATGCTGGTTCTGGTCTAGATGGGAAGAGTTCCTTATACTGAAACACATCATGTGTCACGGACCTTGTGATATATTAATATAATAGTAATATCTTTATTTTTATATAGCACGTTTCATAGAGGGCAAAATGCTTTACAGAGAGGCTGTGGACTGTGCATTATATGCAGAGTCATTTACACTAGGACCCAGATTTAACATTTCATCTGTAGGCTGGTGTTAAGTGACTTGCTTAGGGTCACACAGTGAGTCAGTCAATGGCAGAGGTGAGATTTGAACCGATGGACTTCTGGTTACAAGTCCTGGACTTTAACCACTGGACCACACTGCCTCCTGTGCCAATATGTTGGCATAGACATTGGACCTGCCCAGTAGAGTAGGGCAACAGAGAGAGAGAGAGAGAGAGAATGTAACAATCCTCTATTGATGGATCACTTCTTACAAGTTACAAGTTTTATAAATATAAAAGAACCACAATAAATAAGAGTAACTTTACTGGCTCCAGGGATTAGTCAAAGCCTCTCCAGCGCGTCAGCACTAAAACCTTTAAAACTTTAAAAGCCAAACTGAATTTTCTTTAAATATAAACATTAAGATCTCCTTCTTCACTCAGTGACCAAACTGCCTCTGTGACACAGCACCTTGAGCCTCCTCACCACCATCACGTTGAACAGCCTGCCACCTGAGTCAGGCCTCAGCCTACAGCTTGTTTTTCCGAGATTTTAAAATGACTAGCTTTGCTTGCCCTAGAGGAAAATTAATTATTATGCATATATTTATATCACTACTATAGGGGATTCAAAAAATAAACATCATTTTTGTATAATTAACTCCCAGCCTCTGTAACAGCTCACTTAAGAGATTAAATAGAGGGTCTAGCCTCTCACACTCACTGTATGTATGGAATTGGGTTTCTTCTCGTGTACAGAAAACACAGTCTGAGCTGATATTCAGATACATTTTGTGAAGAAGCGTTCCTGTGGCTAATACTCCATGTATAAGTCTCCACTGTAGATCTCCTGTTTTATACAGTCCCCTCTATTCTGGATTCCCCTCCTCTCCTATTGACAGATGAGCTCTCCATCTGGAATCTGCCACCCTCCTTAAAGCTCTGTATTGGGCTACTTTTATGCAGAATTTGTACTTTGCTTTACTTTCTACACTTTTAAACAACAGGTGTTTCCCTTTTTGTACTTTTAGAACATTTCCTCTTTCCTCCTCCCCCCTCATCCCTGCTCCTCTCTCTCTGCCAGCAGCTCTGGGAACTCAGTCTTGTCCCTCTCCTCTCTGCACTGCCTCATCTTCCACGGCTTCTATAAGCCCTGGAGTCAGACAGTCCTTCACATCGCTCAATACTTTCTCTGCTTGCCTCTCACAATGCCAACCCAGCCTGTCTTTTAGTTAGAGAGAGTCCAGGCACCAGCAGCTGCCCAAGTTAAGCAATACCTGCCTTTACAAGGCTCTCCTGCAGTCCTAGAGGCTGAAGACACTGTGCTGTGATGAAAGGATTCTTCTTTATGAACAGTCATATTCTCCTTCCTTTCCACTCTCAGAGTGCCCACACCTCTAGAACACTCAAATAAAAAGAGGGTAAAACAGAACTGTCCAAAGTTAGGTGGTTAATTAAAAACAAATGAATACCAATTCCAAACAAATGAATACCAATTCCCAACGTCTCCACTTTGTTAAAAAAGAGGCAGGTAACGTCTCCCTGTGGGCTGCCTCCCCAGTGTACCGCAGTCTCTGCAAAGCCTGCATTCTGAATGCTGCTGGCAATGTCAACCAATCCTTGCCCTCCCTCATCACGGGGCAGGTATATAAGAGCTGGCCTCAAGCAGTGCTTCCCTCCCCAGAAAAACTCCAAAAAGAGCTTCTGTATTCTGTCTATTAAGTTACTTGGGGTGTCCAGACACACTAACCTATGCCACAGCACTGATGCAGCTAGGTTGTTTATGACCAGGACATTCCCTTTAAATTAACTAGCAGTCCTCTCCACTGATCAAATCTGTGCCGAGGTACACTCCCAGCACCTTCATCCCTGTTCTACTCCATTTCAGCACCTGGGGCAACACAGGAGGACCACCTTCCTGCCAACTCCCTGATAAGAAAAGTGTTGCATTTATCCCAATGTATACTTGCTGATGATGCTCTCGGAAATGTGTTCAAACCCTGCTGCAGTTCTTGAATGTCTCTGTCATTACTAATAAACACATTAACATCATCAGCATAGGTCGACACTCTCACTCTGGTCGGTGGTGATGAATCAGGCACTAACCAGCCCCCAAGCCTGCTCCTCAGCCGAGCCAGCAGCAGCTCAGTAGACATGGAATACAACATTCCAGAGCATAAAAATGACACTGGTCTCCATTTTTTGATTAAACCCAAATCCCATTTCTTTGGCAACAAACTAATTACAGTTGAGCTCTGACTCCCTGTCCTGCAGGCAGCCCTCCGACAGCTGAGCACTGACTCCCCATCCTGCAGCCAGCCCTCCGACAGCTGAGCGCTGACTCCCCATCCTGCAGCCAGCCTTCCGACAGCTGAGCGCTGACTCCCCATCCTGCAGCCAGCCCTCCAACAGCTGAGCTCTGACTCCCCGTCCTGCAGGCAGCCCTCCGACAGCTGAGCTGACTCCCCGTCCTGCAGGCACTTCCTGTCCTGCAGGCAGCCCTCCGACAGCTGAGCACTGACTCCCCATCCTGCAGCCAGCCCTCCGACAGCTGAGCACTGACTCCCCATCCTGCAGCCAGCCCTCCGACAGCTGAGCACTGACTCCCCATCCTGCAGCCAGCCCTCCGTCAGCTGAGCACTGACTCCCCATCCTGCAGCCAGCCCTCCGTCAGCTGAGCACTGACTCCCCATCCTGCAGCCAGCCCTCCGACAGCTGAGCACTGACTCCCCATCCTGCAGCCAGCCCTCCGACAGCTGAGCGCTGACTCCCCATCCTGCAGCCAGCCCTCCGACAGCTGAGCACTGACTCCCCCGTCCTGCAGCCAGCCCTCCGACAGCTGAGCGCTGACTCCCCGTCCTGCAGGCAGCCCTCCGACAGCTGAGCACTGACTCCCCGTCCTGCAGGCAGCCCTCCGACAGCTGAGCACTGACTCCCCGTCCTGCAGCCAGCCCTCCGACAGCTGAGCACTGACTCCCCATCCTGCAGCCAGCCCTCCGTCAGCTGAGCGCTGACTCCCCATCCTGCAGCCAGCCCTCCGACAGCTGAGCACTGACTTCCCATCCTGCAGCCAGCCCTCCGACAGCTGAGCACTGACTCCCCATCCTGCAGCCAGCCCTCTGTCAGCTGAGCACTGACTTCCCATCCTGCAGCCAGCCCTCTGTCAGCTGAGCGCTGACTCCCCATCCTGCAGCCAGCCCTCCGACAGCTGAGCACTGACTCCCCATCCTGCAGCCAGCCCTCCGACAGCTGAGCACTGACTCCCCATCCTGCAGCCAGCCCTCCGTCAGCTGAGCGCTGACTCCCCATCCTGCAGCCAGCCCTCCGACAGCTGAGCACTGACTTCCCATCCTGCAGCCAGCCCTCTGTCAGCTGAGCACTGACTCCCCCGTCCTGCAGCCAGCCCTCCAACAGCTGAGCACTGACTTCCCATCCTGCAGCCAGCCCTCCGACAGCTGAGCACTGACTCCCCATCCTGCAGCCAGCCCTCCGTCAGCTGAGCGCTGACTCCCCATCCTGCAGCCAGCCCTCCGTCAGCTGAGCACTGACTCCCCATCCTGCAGCCAGCCCTCCGTCAGCTGAGCACTGACTCCCCCGTCCTGCAGCAAGCCCTCCGATAGCTGAGCGCTAACTTCCTGTCCTGCAGGCAGCCCTCCGACAGCTGAGCACTAAAGTCCCGTCCTGCAGCCAGCCCTCCGACAGCTGAGCACTGACTCCCCATCCTGCAGCCAGCCCTCCGACAGCTGAGCACTGACTCCACCGTCCTGCAGCCAGCCCTCCGACAGCTGAGCACTGACTCCACCGTCCTGCAGCCAGCCCTCCGACAGCTGAGCACTGACTCCCCATCCTGCAGCCAGCCCTCCGACAGCTGAGCACTGACTCCCCATCCTGCAGCCAGCCCTCCGACAGCTGAGCACTGACTCCCCATCCTGCAGCCAGCCCTCCGACAGCTGAGCACTGACTCCCCATCCTGCAGCCAGCCCTCCGACAGCTGAGCACTGACTCCCCATCCTGCAGCCAGCCCTCCGACAGCTGAGCGTTAACTTCCTGTCCTGCAGGCAGCCCTCCGACAGCTGAGCGCTGACTCCCTATCCTGCAGCCAGCCCTCCTACAGCTGAGCACTGACTCCACCGTCCTGCAGCCAGCCCTCCGACAGCTGTGCGCTGACTCCACCGTCCTGCAGCCAGCCCTCCGACAGCTGAGCACTGACTCCCTATCCTGCAGGCAGCCCTCCGACAGCTGAGCACTGACTCCCCATCCTGCAGTCAGCCCTCTGACAGTTGAGCGCTAACTTCCCATCCTGCAGCCAGCCCTCCGACAGCTGAGCACTGACTCCCCCATCCTGCAGCCAGCCCTCCGACAGCTGAGCACTGACTTCCTATCCTGCAGCCAGCCCTCCGACAGCTGAGTGCTGACTCCCCATCTTGCAGGCTTTCTTGCAACACCAGAAACAGATCACAACCCAGATCTTTAAAAGTGTTGATAGAACTCTGCTGGCAATCCATCTATCCCAGGTGCTTTTCCTTTTGCCATCTTCTTAACAGCCTTATTTAACTCCTGGAAGCACAGTTTCATATCCAAATTCTGCTGCTCCTTCTGGCTAAAGCAGAGTAGTCCCTCCAATAGCATGTTGATATCCTCCAGTTTGAGACCCTGAGCTTCCGGCATTCCTCCCCGGGTCCTTTTCAGGAGCCCCTGCACCACCGGTTTCAACTCCCGCAGTGCCAAGGCCCCCCGACTCGGACCTCAGTCTCCTAGTAGATTCTGTCCTACCCTCCACCACCCTCTTCAGAGGGACTGTACTAGCCAGCCCTTGATCCGAGGAGACCGCCCCAGAGCTCTGCTCCGACATGCTCTCACCTTGTCCACCATCTTTACTAAGTGTTTTCCTTTTTTTCTGAATCACAAGTAACTCTCGCCTGACAGCAGTATCTCCGTCATTGTTTTCTGATGCCTGAACAGCTGCCTGGTCACCCGCATCAGGCAGCTCTAGCTGCGGCGGCTCTTCCTCCTGCTCTCCCGACCACTCCTGACAGCCTCCCCACCAACCTCGCCCTGTTCCTCCTGTCCTCCTCTAGTTTCTGTGGCTCAGCTCTACTGTGCTGCAGAAATCTTAAAATGAATCACAATCCAATGGGATGTAGGGCTGGGTCACTAATCTTATGTGCCGGTATCCTGGCAATTTCATAAATAACTACTCAAATAAATAAATACATTCATAGGCTTAAGAGAAAGGTTACTTGCTCAGACACTGAGGATCGGAGCTGCATGGTTTATAAGGCAACCTCAGAGCCTGATTAACATGATAATAGTAACTGGGAGCCCATGGCCTCCTGGCAGCTCTAGAGAGGGATCACAGGTCAGTAATGAGGTTTGCAGCCAGAGCATCTGGCTAACATTGGCAATACTGGCAGAAATTATAGAGTGGTGTCTTATGACGGTTTGTTGTATTTTAGCTAAGGGACAAGGATATAGGGACTGGGAGGAAGGCAGTGTGATCTGGAGGTTAGAGTTGAGGGACTGGGAGGCAGTATGGTCCAGTGATTAGCACTGTGGGACTCTAAGAGCAAGGTGCTACTGTAGAAGATAAAATAACAGAAATTTAAGAGCTCATTATTTAAGCCCTTGGACATGGGTGAGCATGTGAGGTGGAGGAAACAGGCTAAATAATGATGTACTTTGCTGTTTCCCGGACCGGAGGAAAATTGATGAAAATTGTAGTTTTTTGGAAATTGCGTTTCAGCCCGATTTACTTGAGCATGATGGACGAGGCTTTCTAGTTTACACCGAGTGATCGTTGAATTTCATTTAATTATACCTTGTAGAGACCAGCATTACTTTAAGAGAAGTGCAGGGCCACTTCATTGCCAATTGCATAGGATGATTTCCCCTTCAGCTGTACAGCACTGAAAACTGCACAATAAATAAAAAAAACAATAACAGCTTTATGTCACCCTGCAGTTTTCCAGAAACACATTCTATCCTGTGTTGTCTGTTCAATTATTTTTTTTTTAAATCAAACATCATAAAGGGCATAAATCACATGGGGATTGCATTTCACCAGAAGAAAGAGGCTTTATCTTGTGAACATCACAGTGTGTCCAATCACATGCCCTTCTTTCTCTTGGGATCATCAGTGTGTCCAATCACACTCCCTTCTTTCTCTTGGGATCATCAGTGTGTCCAATCACACTCCCTTCTTTCTCTTGGGATCATCAGTGTGTCCAATCACATGCCCTTCTTTCTCTTGGGATCATCAGTGTGTCCAATCACACGCCCTTCTTTCTCTTGAGATCATCAGTGTGTCCAATCACACTCCCTTCTTTCTCTTGGGATCATCAGTGTGTCCAATCACACTCCCTTCTTTCTCTTGTCATCATCAATGTGTTCAATCACACGCCCTTCTTTCTCTTGGGATCATCAGTGTGTCCAATCACACTCCCTTCTTTCTCTTGTCATCATCAATGTGTCCAATCACACTCCCTTCTTTCTCTTGGGATCATCAGTGTGTCCAATCACACTCCCTTCTTTCTCTTGTCATCATCAATGTGTCCAATCACACGCCCTTCTTTCTCTTGGGATCATCAGTGTGTCCAATCACACGCCCTTCTTTCTCTTGGGATCATCAGTGTGTCCAATCACACGCCATCCTGCAGCAGTGCTTGTTTTCTATTTGCCCAATTCGTGCACCAGCATTATTCTCCCACAGTGCAACAAACTAAACTGGGTACATTATGGTGCTCACAGGAGAACATTTCTCTGCTGGAGCTCCTGAGTGAAAGCTACGACCTGTGAAAAATATCAAAAGAATCAGGATGATGTTGTGTGTCAACACATCACCGCTGAGATTATCCCAAGAGCAGCATCGATATTCATTCAAACTATTATGAAAAGGTCACAAATAGAACTGTCTAAAGTTCTTCTGAAGCAATGCAACAAGAGTAACCATGTGTTTATTGTTCAGTCCATGTTGCATTACTGACTCTGAAGTGAAGTTGTGGAGGCAACACTCGAGGTGTGCAGAATACTGATTGATATTGTGCTAATAGAAAAAAAACACGACCAACAATGTAAACAATTGTATGTGCTATAGAGTACATACATACTGAAGCTTAAATATGGTGTGCTATGCTCTGACCACTCTATGGTATTTACAGTGATTGGGGTTTTCTTACAGTTACATAAATATTGTGTTGGTTTATTTATTTATTTGACTCTGCTTTAAAGCCCTTTGATCTGAATTCTGCAGCAGCTCGACTGGCTTTCACCATAGAGATTTCCATGCAGGCATGATCCGCAAAGTGTTTGTATAACTTTAAGGGCCAGCAGCATGTAGTGAACAGATCAGAGCAGGGATACACAATGCACGGGATGACACTGGCCATGAAACCCCAATGGATGCTTTGCTACTCTAACCTGTTACATACAGTGCTAATCTAGCCTGTGCTGCATACAGGTGTATGGCAAAAGAGAAGCTGTTAACTAGTTAACTAGTGAATAGCAAAAGAGAAGCTGGTAACTAGTACAAGTAGGAGTATATAAACATGAATTAGACTCAACATTTGAGTAATTGCAGTAAGCTCCATTAAAAACCAAACAAATAAAACATCATGAAAAGGAAGGAGGACAGTAAAAAAGGATTTGTGCAAACGGGGGTCTTTGAAACCAGCCTTACTGTAAGTGTGCTGTGTCTTTGCATAGTAAGGCCTGCAATGCTGAAAAGCTTAGTCTCAGTCTGTGAGTTTGTTAAGAAGTGTAGAATCCCATTATTGCTATTGAATATCTCCTCCCCTCCAGCTCACTGGTTATATTTGTGTATCTGTCAGGCTGTACGAAGGGAAGGAGGAAGCAGAGTTTGAGCTTTCTATCCAGAAGTTCTTCCAGGCGCTGAACGCAGTGATGAGTTCCACAATGGAGGGCTCCCACATCCTGGCACAGGTAAGCACGACTCACAGGGTTACTATCACCATGACAGCAGCAGCAGCAGACACACTGCTCTTGTTTTACATTTCCTAAAAACAACATCTTACACAGCGTGCACTGGACACGAAAAGATTGATAACGCTTGCGATCAGAGTTGTCAGGGGGTCTTCTTCCACCGAGATTGCAGTGAGCACCTGTCAAGTGTTGAGACTCAACCAATAACATGGCATTGCAGTAGAGGACAAAGAGCTGTGGTTCTCAAACTGGGGTCCGAGGACCCCTTTGGGTCCTCAAAGGTTGCCCAGTCAGTCCCCAGTAAATCTGGAAAACTTCTCTTTTGTAAAATAACATCAAATGTGATGTACAGAAAACAATGTTCTCGCACTGTTGTGGCGAGAGGCTGACAGCCTCTACATTGTTTTGTCATGTGAAGTTAGATTTTATTTGCTCTGTTCACGCCATTAAACACCAAGAAAGTATTTCTATTTTTTTCTATACCAATGGACACACTCTTCCATTTCTCCAAAGCAAATATGTCACTTTAGGGTTCAGAGGTAGTGGTAATCTGTTGACTGGAGTTCCAGAGTTTGTACAACATAAGCTCTCATTTAGATCAGATGAAGGGAATCACAGCTCGCTCTCTCTCTCACCAGCCCACATATTGAAGCAATCTCCGTATTAGCGCTCTCAGGGGAAGCCTGATCCTACAGGGGTCACATTGAACCAAATTGATATTCGAGCAGAGAAATGCATTGCTGAGGAAAGGAGCAGGGGTTTAGCAGCAATGGAGTGTGGAAAAATGTATCATCCTTTAGTCTGGAATATTATTCACAACACCTCTCCCCCAGCTTGCATTCCAATTAGATAAAGAAAGTGCCAGGTGGGTAGGGGTCTGTGTCAGAGACGCCTGGACTCTATTATATATATATATATATATATATATATATATATATATATATATATAGATATTATATAATTATATATATATACCGATAATATATATATATATATATATATATATATATATATATATATATATATATATATATATATATATGTATTTAGAAGCGAGTAGTTTTTCGAGATTTACAATTATACTGTAAATACAGTATAATTGTAAATTTCGAAAAACTACTCGCTTCTAAATCTTTTGTAGTTATCTTTGTATTACTTTAGTATAAATACATGCTAATTTGGATTCATATGTTGTTTTTTTCTGACTTTATGTGAACAAAAAGACACACATTTGCCTGGTTTCCCATTGGAAATAGTGATATTTTGAAATATCACTGTCTTGGTCACAAAAGCAAAGTTTGTGGGGAATAATAGCCATGTTCTATACTTTTGAGGCATAAGCAATTAGGAAATAACACTTACTACCCAGGAACAATTTTTTTTTTTTTTTTTTTTTGTTACACAGTGTAATGAAAAAAGATCTTCAGATAAAATGCCTGTAAATGTGACGCCACATAGCAGATGTCCATGTTAATAATGTGTCCATGTTAATGTTCTGATATTTAATAAATTCTGCAAATTCTGTAAGAGGGATATGTATTAGACATAGGGAGCTGCATGATACAAGCAAATATGTGCTCCACCAGAGGTCAGAGATGCTGCGCGTGCGTGACTTTACCAGGAGGATGGATGTAAGAGGGACAGCAGGTATGCATTACAGTCTGTTTGCGTTCTATTAGAACACCATGGAATAGTGGTTTCTGTTCCTCATCACACTGTGGGATTTACTGCACTTTTGGAATTGCCATTTATTTCTTCTTTTAAAGAAATTTTGAACAAAAATATTCTAAGCAACACTCCCCAGGCATGCTTGAAAATTCACTTAAACTTTAAAGCCAATTCATAACAGTACCTCACCCATAGCTTCACAGACAGGAATGGAAATAATTGAATAGCAGTTTCAGCCATTCCTGGTTTTATTAGGAGCTTGATTAGTCACAGAGTATAGGTAACAAGCTCAGGTGTGTCCTATTAAACTCATAATGAAACCAGGAATTGATCAAACTGCTATGCAAGGAGTTTTATTTCCACCCCTTGACCATTCCCCAAAAGAAGTGACCATGACAGAGAGATAGATTTGTGTGTGTGTGGAGGGAGAAGTGACTGAAGCTCTCCTAACAGCTCCATCGGCTCCACAGCCAGTCTGTTTCAGCCCTGGGCTACTTTGTCAGGAGTTGTAAGGAGTGAGCTAATGGAAGCACAGAGTACCACAAACACACCTGCAGTGTCTGGAGTATTAATCACCACTTGAGAGACGAGTGCGGTGGTGAGGTTCAACATGAAGCAAAATGTGGTCTGCAATTCTTTCTTGTATTTATTTTCTTTTGATTCCATTATGTTACCTGCAAGCCTAAGTGACGGAGGAGGAATCTCATTGTATTACTCTTTAATTTAAGTTCTTGATTTTTCAATTCATTGCAAATACAGGTAGTGGACAAAAAAAATGAAAACACCTGGGTAAATGAGGGACACCAAATATATTGTTAATTAAGGAAATATCACTTAGGGTCATGTATAAAAATGCTGGACAGGCCTGGTTGCCTATAATTATGGCTAGCATGGCTGCAAGAGGAGACCTCGGTGACTTTGAAAGAGGGGTGATTGTTGGGGCACATTTGGCAGGAGCTTCAGTGACTAAAACAAGTCCACTTGCTGATGTTTCACGAGCAACAGTGTCTAAGGTGATGTCGGCATGGAACTCCGAGGGAAAGACATCATCAGCAAAGGGCAGCAGTGGGCAGAAGCGCATACTCCAGGATCGTGATGTCCGTGCATTCATTTAAAGTGCAAGGCAAAACAGACGAGCAACTGCAGATCAATTGACTGTAAATTACAACCTGGGGCACGAGCAGCCAGTTTCATCAGAAACGGTCCGCCGAGAACTCCACAGAGTGGGATACCATAGTCGGGTTGCAGTGCACAAACCGCTCATCACACCTGGCAATGCACGTTTGCGAGTCCAGTGGTGCAAAGAGCACAGGCAATGGACTACCGAGCAGTGGAGAAATGTGATATGGTCAGATAAATCATCCTTCACCATGTTCTCAACAAATGGACAAGTGCACGTGTGGCACCAACCTAAAGAACTCTACAGCCCTGAGTGCTTGGTTCCAACAGTGAAGGGTTCTGGTGGTTCCATAATGTTGTGGGGTGCATTTTCCTGGCATGGTTTGGGTGCACTCATTCCCTTAGAAGGCAAGCTAATCGTTACTTAATGGTACTGAGTGATCATCTTTACCCCATGTTGCAGCACTTCTTTCCTGCTGGGTAGTTTCTTCTAGGATGGCAATGTCCCCATCCACAGAGAATGTGTGGTCGCCCAATGGTTTGATGAGCATGACACTGATGTTATCTATATGTCATGGCCTTCTCAGTCACCAGCGCTGAATCCAATCAAGCATTTATGGGATATTTTGGAACAATGCCTGAGACAGCGTTTTCCACCTCCATCAACCAGGCGTGAGTTGATTAACTTTCTCTTGGAAGAATGGTGCCGCATCCCTCCTGCAGAATTCCAGAGGCTGGTAGACTCTATGCCACGGTGCATACAAACTGCACGTGGTGGCCCAACGCCCCATTAAGTGACTTTACATTGGTGTTTCCATTTTTTTGTCCACTACCTGTACCTTCACACACTATAACTCTATATAGTTGTATACACTACAAGACAGCGATTAAACCCTATTAAATTATATAATATAATAAATTCCCAAGCATAGAAAATCCCAAAGACATTTTTAGCCCAACATACTTGCTCTACTCCTGGCTCCCAGTCCTCCGCTCTAACCATTAGACCTCACTGCCTCCCTTCCATTCCCTCAGTTCTAACAACACTCTGTCTCTAATTAACTCAGCTCTAAAACTCTACCAGCCTGAGATGGTGTAAATAAAGACAAAGATGATGTTCCTAATTATTAAAATTCTCAACAGATACTGTAAAGGGTACAGTAATAGTACGCTCAGGCAACTTTACTCAGAATTTGAAAAGGTGTGTTGGATGTTCTGAAATCTCACTTCCATTCACAAACCAAATGACTGCTCCATCATACAGTATAACTAACAGCCTCAGGAGAAATCATTTATTGCTGCAGTGTGTACCATTCATTTAACATGCTGATCCCATCTGTTGTGTTAAAAATGACATCCATAAGTTCCTGTCCAGAGGGCAAGCAGCACTAGAGATTGCATGAACCATCGTGCAGTGATGTTACTTTCATTTAGACGCTGGTTCGGAAGGGTTTTTGTGCACAACACTGATGCACTTGTTATTTTACGATAATATTTCAACAGTATTGCAACAGGGGTGTTCTGTTACTGTGTGGGTATCCTCTGGGAGACACAGAGAGATTGAGAGAACAATCAACTGTTACAGGTGTACCCAGTTTTCAAAAATCACAGGCCGTGTGCCCTGCACGTGCCCAATCCCGACGTTTGATCCCATAATATATAATCATAATAATAAATAATAAGAGAATAATAATAATAATCATAATAAGAATAATATTATTAGAATAATAAATTTCGCTGAAATTTTGGGAATTTGTTTCATATTTTCATAGATTTAACGTTTGTTATTTTTGCGAACACACATACATATATATATATATATATATATATATATATATATATATATATATATCTATATATATAGATATATATCATATACATATTAATTGTCCTTTATGTTTTCCAATATAGATAAACACAGGAAATACAAAAGGATATAGAAGTAGGAATTTCCTGTCCACCTACTGTGCATCCCTTCCATTTAGCCAGGGAGGGGAGTCAATCTCCCAGCCCTGCCATATCTACTCAAACACAAAGCCATTCTTCTATGCAAATCAAACACAAACATATTCTTTACATGGGCAGGCCGCATCCCTGCCACACATTTTAAAATTAATTCATCTGGAAAACAAAATGATTTGTGATCTTAAGCTAAATCCATCCTGTTGTGTTTATTAAGTGCATATAGCATATATTACAGCCTGATGTTGATGTGATACAGCCATCTGAAAATGATTTGATTTGCCCCATTAAAGATAGCTGTACTGTTTAATTATTAACCACCTATTCTAATATAATAAAGTGTAGGGTGCTGCAAGATACAATCTGATTGTCAGCCACTGCAGGTCAGAGCGATTAGTGAGCCTGCCTGTGGTAAAGTCATGCACGCGCAGCAGCTCTGATCTCTGGTGGAGTGGATATTTGCTTGTATCGTGCAGCTCCCTATGTGTAATACATGTCTATTTAACAGTGTTACATGGTATTATAGACTGCTCAGCCAATCAGAGCACATTTTTAGCCTTGTGTATTCCTCGACACATCACGGAGAAACCCTGTTCATGACAGTTACCATGCTGCTTTCAGTTTTCACTGTGCTGTGTTCTACACATCACCCGCTTTACGAAACCAAACCCGAGGCCCATTCCATTCAGCTGCAAAGTCCATTCAAAACGATGACATCACAACAGCCTGTGTATCCCAACCACTTCATTGCATTCTCTTCATCTGCATCTTTCCTCTTTTCAAAGAACTTGACAAGGTTGTTAATGATTAGGAAACAAGTATATCTGGAATAACTTGAGTATTAATAAGAAAGCAGTGTATAATAGAGTTATAGGACAGTGAATGTCTGTGTACGGGTCACACTATAAACAGACCTCACCTCTCAGTCTTGTCCATTCACTTCTACTCATTACGTTATTCCAGCATGCAGAGGCGTTCGCTGACCTGTAACCCTACCATACTGTAGTACAATGCAGTGTAATGATGTTCTCTTGACCGTTTGCAGGGGTACGCTCTGAGGTATGTGCCAACAATACTGCAGGATCTGGCTAAGATATTCGACCCTGCACTGCTAAGGTAAGAGCATTTAAAGATAAATACTGTGGGCACAGAGGGGGCCTGAGCCATGCTTGTGAGAGTGTGGAAACATGACTCGTTAAAAGTGCAGCAGCGGCACCACGTGAATGATGTTAATATTTTTACTCTCTCTCTCACACTGCAGTGCTGTACAGGGATATGTGTGTGTTAATATTTCTACACCTCTCTCTCACACTGTAGTGCAGTACAGGGATGTGTGTGTATATATTTCTACACCTCTCTCTCGCACTATAGTGCTGTACCAGGATGTGTGTATTAATATTTCTACTCCTCTCTCTAACTGTAGTGCTGTACCGGGATGTGTGTGTTAATATTTCTACTCCTTCTCTCACACTGTAGTGCTGTACCGGGATGTGTGTTAATATTTCTACTCCTCTCTCACACTGTAGTGCTGTACCGAGATGTGTGTTAATATTTCTACTCCTCTCTCACACTGTAGTGCTGTACCGAGATGTGTGTTAATATTTCTACTCCTCTCTCTCACACTGTAGTGCTGTACTGAGATGTGTGTTAATATTTCTACTCCTCTCTCTCACACTGTAGTGCTGTACTGAGATGTGTGTTAATATTTCTACTCCTCTCTCTCACACTGTAGTGCTGTACTGGGATGTGTGTTAATATTTCTACTCCTCTCTCAAACTGTAGTGCTGTACCGAGATGTGTGTGTTAATATTTCTATTCCTCTCTCTCACACTGTAGTGCTGTCCCAGAGATGTGTGTTAATATTTCTACTCCTCTCTCTCACACTGTAGTGCTGTACTGAGATGTGTGTTAATATTTCTACTCCTCTCTCTCACACTGTAGTGCTGTACTGAGATGTGTGTTAATATTTCTACTCCTCTCTCACACTGTAGTGCTGTACCGGGATGTGTGTTAATATTTCTACTCCTCTCTCTCACACTGTAGTGCTGTACTGAGATGTGTGTTAATATTTCTACTCCTCTCTCTCACACCGTAGTGCTGTACTGAGATGTGTGTTAATATTTCTACTCCTCTCTCACACTGTAGTGCTGTACTGAGATGTGTGTTAATATTTCTACTCCTCTCTCTCACACTGTAGTGCTGTACTGAGATGTGTGTTAATATTTCTACTCCTCTCTCTCACACTGTAGTGCTGTACTGAGATGTGTGTTAATATTTCTACTCCTCTCTCTCACACTGTAGTGCTGTACTGAGATGTGTGTTAATATTTCTACTCCTCTCTCTCACACTGTAGTGCTGTACTGAGATGTGTGTTAATATTTCTACTCTCTCTCTCACACTGTAGTGCTGTACTGAGATGTGTGTTAATATTTCTACTCCTCTCTCTCACACCGTAGTGCTGTACTGAGATGTGTGTTAATATTTCTACTCCTCTCTCTCACACTGTAGTGCTGTACTGAGATGTGTGTTAATATTTCTACTCCTCTCTCTCACACTGTAGTGCTGTACTGAGATGTGTGTTAATATTTCTACTCCTCTCTCTCACACTGTAGTGCTGTACTGAGATGTGTGTTAATATTTCTACTCCTCTCTCTCACACTGTAGTGCTGTACTGAGATGTGTGTTAATATTTCTACTCCTCTCTCTCACACTGTAGTGCTGTACTGAGATGTGTGTTAATATTTCTACTCCTCTCTCTCACACTGTAGTGCTGTACTGAGATGTGTGTTAATATTTCTACTCCTCTCTCTCACACTGTAGTGCTGTACTGAGATGTGTGTTAATATTTCTACTCCTCTCTCTCACACTGTAGTGCTGTACTGAGATGTGTGTTAATATTTCTACTCCTCTCTCTCACACTGTAGTGCTGTACTGAGATGTGTGTTAATATTTCTACTCCTCTCTCTCACACTGTAGTGCTGTACTGAGATGTGTGTTAATATTTCTACTCCTCTCTCTCACACTGTAGTGCTGTACTGAGATGTGTGTTAATATTTCTACTCTCTCTCTCACACTGTAGTGCTGTACTGAGATGTGTGTTAATATTTCTACTCCTCTCTCACACTGTAGTGCTGTACTGAGATGTGTGTTAATATTTCTACTCCTCTCGCTCACACTGTAGTGCTGTACCGAGATGTGTGTGTTAATATTTCTACTCCTCTCTCTCACACTGTAGTGCTGTACTGAGATGTGTGTGTTAATATTTCTACTCCTCTCTCTCACACTGTAGTGCTGTACTGAGATGTGTGTTAATATTTCTACTCCTCTCTCTCACACTGTAGTGCTGTACTGAGATGTGTGTTAATATTTCTACTCCTCTCTCACACTAGTGCTGTACCATGATGTGTGTGTTAATATTTCTACTCCTCTCTCACACTGTAGTGCTGTACCGGGATGATTGTTAATTGTATGATGTGAGAACATGATTGTATGACTCATTTGAATGCTGTCTGACGCTGTAGAGCTTGGGTTTATTTTATTGTTTTATATTTATTAATGTGGGTCTAATTCTGTTCTTGCGGAGACGGGAGATATGGCGAGCCGCAGTCTTCCCCACAAAAATCAGGTCCTGACAATCAGGCCATGACCATTTGTGTTGATTGGACTAATTTACCATTCAAACAAGTGAAGAAACAGCTGCTTGGGTTGTGATGATTGCTGCTTTTATTAGACTGTGTGTAGAACAGCGATCCACACCAATCCAAGCAGCTGTTTCTTCTGTTTTACTTGTACTGGTAAATGAGTTCAACACCAATGTCCCTCACCTGTGGAGAGCTTGATCCGAATCATCACACAATCAGTTTGTGCAGCTCTTCTGTTCTTTATTTCTGGATTGGTGACTTTGTTGGGTTGCGGCGTTCCTTTATGGAAAAAAAAAAAAAAAAAAAAATGCTAATCCTGAAGGGCGAGCTTTCCACTGTTGAAGTATGGATTTCTGAGGAGTGTAATGCCATCATCAATGTCTCATGTTAAAAGCCTGGTGTGTCCATTTCTAAGTAATTAGAGGGTATGAATTTATGGTAATGGTTAGGCTCTGGCTCACTGCGACCCTCTGTAGGATTAAGCCGTTACAGATAATGGATGAATAGGTGGAATTTACGACATATTAAGTGAAACCAGAATCGTGTCTAATTTCCCTATTGGTCATCTTTGAATTTCTCTGAAGCTATTTTCAAAGCTGGTAGTAACAGACGAAGCCTCGTTCTAGGCTGGGGATGCACTAGTCTTGCTCACTCAGCTACTTGAACGTATTCCTGGAGAGTTTCTTAACTCCGCCTCACACATCCAGGCTCCTCTGCATCAGTAAACTGATGTTCACTACAGGCTGTGTGATGCTTCATTAGAGAAAGTAAGCAGGGGACATTCAGAAAACGTTATAGGGTTACTTACCATGACTGCAGGAAGTTGTCTCTTTAAAAATTATACGGTTATATAACATTATATTTTTGAACTTTTGAAATTGAATGTCATAAAATTACCACACTCTGAATGAGTCAAATGAAAAAGAAATATGAAAAAGTCTGATGATTACAGATAAGTGTGTAATCATCAGTGAGAATGAAAGCCGTCCTCATTCAAGACACTGCTGCAAGTGTACAAACAAGCCTTTTCTTTGCATTGTGTGTTAGGATTGAATTGAATAGAAGTTTGATGTTTTTTTGCAAATTAGGCACTCACACAGTGTTGACAAAACAAGCATTACCATAACAAGAAGAACAACAATAACCGGCATGGCAATTTTAGGTCATATGTTATTTTTAACGGTCCCAGCTCTAGCAATATCTGGATCCATGTAACTTTTTTTAAATTGACTGTTCTATTCTATTATACCATGAACAATGCTGCACGTCAGCAGCTAAATCTATGCGATCAATTGAACTGCAGTTGTATACTACTTGTATACTTGAGCTATGTTTTTTAGAAAATAACATCAACAGCTCTGTGTCTCTTGGGGCAGAATAGGGCTAATATTTAATGGCTTTGTTTTCATTAACTCCCAATGGGTTTTCTTCCTATCCTGCAGTGTCATTCGCGGTCAGGTGTGTTAATTGCAACTGGGGAGCCAGGTTGAATTAAAAGCTGAATGCCTTCCCTGAACACCCCTGCTCTCTGCCTAAGCCCATGCAGTCTTTCATAACTATTAAACACTTCATTGAAGACATTGAGAAAGACATGTTGTCGATAGTTTGTCATTCAATTTATTATGTTTCTTTTATTGTTTCTAACCCTAACCATACTTCAAGCACAGTACAGAGGCCAGGGCAGGAGACACAGTTGGAAATTAAGTAGGGACAGAGTTTGGACAGAGGGTAGCAGACATTACTTCACACAAAGAGTGGTGAGGATACGAAATGGGTGACAGCCATGCTGTAGATGCTGAATAACTGAGATCCTTTAAGATCTGACTTGACAACATTTTGTGATTAATCTAGGAAACAGAGAAGGACTGATGGACTGACTAGCCTCCTCTCATTGGTAAACTAATTTCTGTTTCTTCTTGTTAGTCACCTGCTGAAGGGCTTCATCCTGAGCCTGCCCCCAAACAGACTGGAGAAACAGAAGCTGCAGTCTCTCACAGCCATGGTCAACAGCCAGATCTTCCACAGGCCAGGTGAGGCAGGGCGGGGTGGAAAACACTATGTAACACAATTTTTGTTCCTGGGTAGTAAGTGTTATTTCCTAATTGCTTATGCCTCAAAAGTATAGAAAATGGCTATTTTTCCCCACAAACTTTGCAGGGCCAATTAGTAATTACAATAGACACTGTGCAGAGTCAGTTAGTAATTTTTGTAGACACAGGACAGTGACCCATTTAATTAAAATAGACATGTATTTCCAATGAGAAAACAAGAGACTTTTGTGTCTTTTCGTTCACATAAAGTCAGAAAAAAACCCATTATGAATCCAAATTAACATGTATTTATACTAAATTAATACAAAAATGACTACAAAAGATCTAGAAGTGAGTAGTTTTGTGAGATTAGTTTATGATTAGTACTGTACAATAGACACTGTGCAGGGACATTAGTAATTACAATAGACACTGTGCAGGGACCCATTAGTAATTACAATAGACACTGTGAAATACCCATAGTAATTGAAATAGACACTGTGCTGGGTCACAAAAGCAAAGTTTGTGGGGACCCATTAGCCATTTTCTATACTTTTGAGGCATAAGCCATTTAATTAAATAGACACTGTACTACCCAGTAATTACAATAAAAATTAGTAATTACAATAGACACTGTGCAGGGACACATTAGTAATTACAATAGACACTGTGCAGGGACTCATTAGTAATTACCATAGACACTGTGCAGGGACCCATTAACAATTACAATAGACACTGTGCAGGGACCCATCCATAGCAGTGCAACCCATTAGTAATTACAATAGACACTGTGCTGGGTCCCATTAGTAATTACAATAGACACTGTGCAGGGACCCATTACACACTGTGCAGGGACCAATTAGTAATTACAATAGACACTGTGCAGGGACCCATTAGTAATTACAATAGACACTGTGCAGGGACCCATTAGTAATTACAATAGACACTGTGCAGGGACCCATTAGTAATTACAATAGACACTGTGCAGGGACCCATTAGTAATTACAATAGACACTGTGCAGGGACCCATTAGTAATTACAATAGACACTGTGCAGGGACCCATTAGTAATTACAATAGACACTGTGCAGGGACCCATTAGTAATTACAATAGACACTGTGCAGGACCCATTAGTAATTACAATAGACACTATGCAGGACCCATTAGTAATTACAATAGACACTATGCAGGACCCATTAGTAATTACAATAGACACTGTGCAGGGACCCATTAGTAATTACAATAGACACTATGCAGGACCCATTAGTAATTACAATAGACACTGTGCAGGGACCCATTAGTAATTACAATAGACACTGTGCAGGGACCCATTAGTAATTACAATAGACACTGTGCAGGGACCCATTAGTAATTACAATAGACACTGTGCAGGGACCCATTAGTAATTACAATAGACACTGTGCAGGACCCATTAGTAATTACAATAGACACTATGCAGGACCCATTAGTAATTACAATAGACACTATGCAGGACCCATTAGTAATTACAATAGACACTGTGCAGGGACCCATTAGTAATTACAATAGACACTGTGCAGGGACCCATTAGTAATTACAATAGACACTGTGCAGGGACCCATTAGTAATTACAATAGACACTGTGCAGGACCCATTAGTAATTACAATAGACACTATGCAGGGACCCATTAGTAATTACAATAGACACTATGCAGGGACCCATTAGTAATTACAATAGACACTGTGCAGGACCCATTAGTAATTACAATAGACACTGTGCAGGGACCCATTAGTAATTACAATAGACACTGTGCAGGACCCATTAGTAATTACAATAGACACTATGCAGGACCCATTAGTAATTACAATAGACACTGTGCAGGGACCCATTAGTAATTACAATAGACACTGTGCAGGGACCCATTAGTAATTACAATAGACACTGTGCAGGGACCCATTAGTAATTACAATAGACACTGTGCAGGGACCCATTAACAATTACAATAGACACTGTGCAGGACCCATTAGTAATTACAATAGACACTGTGCAGGGACCCATTAGTAATTACAATAGACACTGTGCAGGGACCCATTAGTAATTACAATAGACACTGTGCAGGGACCCATTAGTAATTACAATAGACACTGTGCAGGGACCCATTAGTAATTACAATAGACACTGTGCAGGGACCCATTAGTAATTACAATAGACACTGTGCAGGGACCCATTAGTAATTACAATAGACACTGTGCAGGGACCCATTAGTAATTACAATAGACACTGTGCAGGGACCCATTAGTAATTACAATAGACACTGTGCAGGGACCCATTAGTAATTACAATAGACACTGTGCAGGGACCCATTAGTAATTACAATAGACACTGTGCAGGGACCCATTAGTAATTACAATAGACACTGTGCAGGGACCCATTAGTAATTACAATAGACACTGTGCAGGGACCCATTAGTAATTACAATAGACACTGTGCAGGGACCCATTAGTAATTACAATAGACACTGTGCAGGGACCCATTAGTAATTACAATAGACACTGTGCAGGGACCCATTAGTAATTACAATAGACACTGTGCAGGGACCCATTAGTAATTACAATAGACACTGTGCAGGGACCCATTAGTAATTACAATAGACACTGTGCAGGGACCCATTAGTAATTACAATAGACACTGTGCAGGGACCCATTAGTAATTACAATAGACACTGTGCAGGGACCCATTAGTAATTACAATAGACACTGTGCAGGGACCCATTAGTAATTACAATAGACACTGTGCTGGGTCTCATTAGTAATTACAATAGACACTGTGCAGGGACCCATTAGTAATTACAATAGACACTGTGCAGGGACCCATTAGTAATTACAATAGACACTGTGCAGGGACCCATTAGTAATTACAATAGACACTGTGCTGGGTCTCATTAGTAATTACAATAGACACTGTGCAGGGACCCATTAGTAATTACAATAGACACTGTGCAGGGACCCATTAGTAATTACAATAGACACTGTGCAGGGACCCATTAGTAATTACAATAGACACTGTGCAGGGACCCATTAGTAATTACAATAGACACTATGCAGGACCCATTAGTAATTACAATAGACACTGTGCAGGGACCCATTAGTAATTAAAATAGACACTGTGCAGGGCTAATGATTTATTGGCAAGTTACAATAGTCTGTGCAGGACCCATTAGTAATTACAATAGACACTGTGCACAATGTGGTCCAGGGATTACAATAAAACCAGGTAATTGTTAGCCAGATAGTAATTACCTAGACACTTGAGCCATTAGTAATTACAATAGACACTGTGCAGGGCCCATTGTAATTACAATAGACACTGTGCAGGGACCCATTGTAATTACAGACACTGTGCAGGTACCCATTAAAATTACAATAGACACTGTGCAGGGACCCACAGTAATTACAATAGACACTGTGCTGGACTGTGCAGGGACCCATTGGTAATTACTATAGACTGCAATACAATAGACACTGTGCTGTATTTCATTGGTCATTCAATAGACCTGTGCAGGGACCCATTGTAGGTACAATAGACACTGTGCAGGGTTAAACTGGACCCATTAGTAATTACAATAGACACTGTGCAGGAAACCATTAGTAAGCACCAATAGACACTGTGCAGGTTGTCATTGTAATTACAATAGACACTGTGCAGGGACCCATTAGTAATTACAATAGACACTGTGCAGGGACCCATTAGTAATTACAATAGACACTGTGCAGGGACACATTAGTAATTACAATAGACACTGTGCAGGGTCTCATTAGTAATTACAATAGACACTGTGCAGGGACCCATTAGTAATTACAATAGACACTGTGCAGGGACCCATTAGTAATTACAATAGACACTGTGCAGGGACCCATTAGTAATTACAATAGACACTGTGCAGGGACCCATTAGTAATTACAATAGACACTGTGCAGGGACCCATTAGTAATTACAATAGACACTGTGCAGGGACCCATTAGTAATTACAATAGACACTGTGCACACACTCATTAGTAATTACAATAGACACTGTGCAGGGACCCATTAGTAATTACAATAGACACTGTGCAGGGACCCATTAGTAATTACAATAGACACTGTGCAGGGACCCATTAGTAATTACAACAGACACTGTGCAGGGACACACAGTAATTACAATAGACACTGTGCAGGGACACATTAGTAATTACAATAGACACTGTGCAGGGACCCATTAGTAATTACAATAGACACTGTGCAGGGACACAGTAATTACAATAGACACACATTAGTAATTACAATAGACACTGTGCAGGGACCCATTAGTAATTACACACTGTGACACACATTAGTAATTACAATAGACACTGTGCACATTAGTAATTACAATAGACACTGTGCAGGGACCACATTAACACTCATTAGTACAATAGACACACACATTACACACAGGGACCCATTAGTAATTACAATAGACACTGTGCAGGGACCCATTAGTAATTACAATAGACACTGTGCAGGGACCCATTAGTAATTACAATAGACACTGTGCAGGGACCCATTAGTAACAATAGACACTGTGCAGGGACACATTAGTAATTACAATAGACACTGTGCAGGGACCCATTAGTAATTACAATAGACACACACAGGGACCCATTAGTAATTACAATAGACACACAGGGACCCATTAGTAATTACAATAGACACACAGGGACCCATTAGTAATTACACACACACACAGGGACACACACACACACACACACACACACACCCATTAGTAACAGTAATTACAATAGACACTGTGACACACACACACACACAATAGACACACACACACACACACACACAGTAACACAATAGACACTGTGCAGGGACCCACACACACACAACAGACACTGTGCAGGGTCCCACACACACACACACACACACACACACACACACACACACACACACACACACACACACACACACACACATTAGTACACACACACACACAGGGACACACACACACACACACTGTGCACACACAGACACACACACACAGGGACACACACACAATACACACTGTGCAGGGACCCATTAGTAACACAATAGACACACAGGGACACATTACACACACACACACTGTGCAGGGACCCATTGGTAATTACATAGACACTGACACAGACACACACGCATTACAACTCACACACACAGCTACACACACATACACATGGAGTGTGGTAACCAGTGGTGTACCACAGGGATCAGTATTAGGTCCTCTGCTATTCCTAATCTACATTAATGATTTAGATTCTGGTATAGTAAGCAAACTTGTTAAATTTGCAGACGACACAAAAGTAGGAGGAGTGGCAAACATTGTTGCAGCAGCAAAGGTCATTCAAAATGATCTAGACAAGATTCAGAACTGGGCAGACACATGGCAAATGACATTTAATAGAGAAAAGTGTAAGGTACTGCACGCAGGAAATAAAAATGTACATTATAAATATCATATGGGAGATACTGAAATTGGAGAAGGAATCTATGAAAAAGACCTAGGAGTTTTTGTTGACTCAGAAATGTCTTCATCTAGACAATGTGGGGAAGCTATAAAAAATGCTAACAAGATGCTCGGATACATTGTGAAAAGTGTTGAATTTAAATCAAGGGAAGTAATGTTAAAACTGTACAATGCACTAGTAAGACCTCATCTTGAATATTGTGTGCAGTTCTGGTCACCTCGCTATAAAAAAGATATTGCTGCTCTAGAAAGAGTGCAAAGAAGAGCGACCAGAATTATTCCGGGTTTAAAAGGCATGTCATATGCAGACAGGCTAAAAGAATTGAATCTGTTCAGTCTTGAACAAAGAAGACTACGTGGTGACCTAATTCAAGCTTTCAAAATTCTAAAAGGTATTGACAGTGTCGACCCAAGGGACTTTTTCAGCCTGAAAAAAGAAACAAGGACCAGGGGTCACAAATGGAAATTAGACAAAGGGGCATTCAGAACAGAAAATAGGAGGCACTTTTTTACACAGAAAATTGTGAGGGTCTGGAATCAACTCCCCAGCAATGTTGTTGAAGCTGACACCCTGGGATCCTTCAAGAAGCTGCTTGATGAGATTCTGGGATCAATAAGCTACTAACAACCAAACAAGCAAGATGGGCCGAATGGCCTCCTCTCGATTGTAAACTTTCTTATGTTCTTATGTGTACACGCACTCACACACACACACACACACACACACACTCACGCAGACACACACAGACACACACACACACAAACACGCACATACACGCACACACACCCACACAGACACACACACACATACAGGTACACGCACGCACACACACATACAGGTACATACACACTCACACAGACACAGTAACACAAACACACGTACACACACAGAGACACTCATACACACATGCACACACATACAGGTGCACGCACACACACATACAGGCACACACACACATACAGGTACACACACACTCACACAGACACAGTAACACAGACACACGTACACACACAGAGACACTCATACACACATGCACACACATACAGGCACACACACACATACAGGTACACACACACTCACACAGACACAGTAACACAGACACACGTACACACACAGACACACTCACACACACACACACACATACAGGTACACACACACACACACACATATCTATAATTACAGTGCTTGTTTTCCAGTCTGTTTACCTCGCTGGTTTTTGATCTGTAATAAACTCTTCCTAATTAAAGCAGTTAGTTGCAGTAATGAGGGAAGATGGGCAGCTTTGCCTGACACTGCCAAATGAACAGATGTTCTCAGTATTTGTTTTATTAACAAACTTCAGCTCTCAAGCTGACAGCCTGGGAAGAAGACTGGAGAATCTGAATAAGGAGGGCTGTGTGAGACGCTGTGGTTTGGAGTGAAGGGATTGGGAGGCAGTGTAGCCTAATGGTTAAAGCTGAGAGACTGGGAGGCAGTGTAGCCTAGTGGTTAAAGGCGAGTGACTGGGAGGCAGTGTGAGCTAGTGGTTAGAGCTGAGAAACTGAGAGGGAGGAAGTGTGATCCAGTGGTTAGAGTTAAGACACTGGGAGGGAGGCAGTGTGGTCCAGTGGTTAGAGCTGAGAGACTGTGAGGGAGGCAGTGTGGTCTAGTGGTTAGAGCTGAGAGACTGTGAGGGAGGCAGTGTGGTCCAGTGGTTAGAGCTGAGGGACTGTGAGGGAGGCAGTGTGGTCCAGTGGTTAGAGCTGAGGGACTGTGAGGGAGGCAGTGTGGTCTAGTGGTTAGAGCTGAGAGACTGTGAGGGAGGCAGTGTGGTCCAGTGGTTAGAGCTGAGGGACTGTGAGGGAGGCAGTGTGGTCCAGTGGTTAGAGCTGAGGGACTGTGAGGGAGGCAGTGTGGTCCAGTGGTTAGAGCTGAGTGACTGGGAGGCAGTGTGATCCAGTGGTTAGAGTTAAGACACTGGGAGGGAGGCAGTGTGATCCAGTGGTTAGAGCTGAGCGACTGTGAGGGAGGCAGTGTGGTCTAGTGGTTAGAGCTGAGGGACTGGGAGGGAGGCAGTGTGGTCCAGTGGTTAGAGCTGAGGGACTGGGAGGGAGGCAGTGTGGTCCAGTGGTTAGAGCTGAGAGACTGTGAGGGAGGCAGTGTGGTCCAGTGGTTAGAGCTGAGGGACTGGGAGGGAGGCAGTGTGGTCCAGTGGTTAGAGCTGAGAGACTGGGAGGGAGGCAGTGTGATCCAGTGGTTAGAGCTGAGAGACTGTGAGGGAGGCAGTGTGATCCAGTGGTTAGAGCTGAGGGACTGGGAGGGAGGCAGTGTGATCCAGTGGTTAGAGCTGAGGGACTGGGAGGGAGGCAATGTGATCCAGTGGTTATAGCTGAGAGACTGTGAGGGAGGCAGTGTGGTGTAGTGGTTAGAGTTGAGGGACTGGGAGGCAGGAACCATTGGAAGATTCTCAGTTATTATCATGTTAGAGAATTGCTTGCTACATATAACAAAGTGTAATGTAACAAAGTTTAGCTACTGTGTGGTTAGTGTAAATTGTAATGGGCCTCCTTCTAGTGGCTGATGAGTAAATAATACTGACGTCAGAATAAGACACCTTCTTACCTCTCGAGGGCAGAGGTCGCTGTTTATGTTGAATGGTAAGACTTTAGCCTTTGAACCAAAGGGTTTGCAGTTTGCATTTCCATTCAATTCAATGTACTAAGGTACAGATTCATTGCAACATGTATCAAATGTTTATTATTTATAGAAATATACAACGTTGAAGTTGTTTTAGAAGAGAACGCACCCACAACCACAGTGATGTGGTCTGAACAATGCAAATGTCAGGTAGACAGACCTGGCCACGTGTGTGATCCCCTTTGTGTTGTTGACCCCAGAGTGCAGAGATGCCCTGCTGCCCATGATGATTGAGGAGCTGAAGACGCTAATATTCAACGGGTCAGAGGAAGAGACCTGCATTGACCTGCTGAGCAACATCTTGGAGGTCCTGCACAGGCCTGACATGGTGGGTGTGCAGTGCAATACTATGCAATACTGCCTAACAATGCTCTTATAAGAGGGTATATTGAGCATACACCGTAGCTTCCCATACTTTACCATACCTATCTGTGCTTTCCAATGTTTAACTTAGCTTACCATGTCTTCACTGTGATTTATTACACTGTGCTTTTACCATGGTCCACTTTCATAAGGGTGAACCCTGTCAGTGAGATTAGGGAGATTAAAATCTTATAGAACAGCACAAAGCAAGCACCAGTCAGCCGTACAGTGCACCAGACAACGTAACACAGTGCAAACCTACAGTACGCAGCGTTATGCATGTGCAATTCAGCAGGATGCAGTGCTGTCTTGTACTGTAGAACATCATGCAAATACTTTACAATATAGAGCAACTCAATAGAATGCATACATTATAATACAATACCTTACAGTACAGCCCAGCTCAAAATGATTCCATATAATAAAGTGTAAAGTGTAAACTCATTCTAAAACCAGGAATGGATTAAAGTGCTGTGCAATGGGAGTCTTATTTCCATCACTGCAGTATAGCTTGGTGCAGCACAAGACTATATAGCACAGTTCAAAAGAAGTCTATAAGTCATACTGGGGTAGATGGAGCAAGTTCAGACCTCAGGTAGGTCTGGAACATGAGAAAGAGTACCCCTCGGTGTTCCCTATCAGACATTATCTCAGACTCAGTATCTCAGTGCAGTGCTGTGGATAGGACAGCTCCCTGGAACACAGTTTCCTCTGTCAATCAATAATGCAATCAGCAGCACTTTTAACTTTCATTAATCTCACACGCTGCAGAACCAAGTAAATAATAAAATGTAAAAAGATCCAGGCTGAAACTGCACATTTGCATGTCCCTGGCACAGACGGAGGTGAATGAGTTTACAGCACCAGAGCGACTGAGCACTCCTCTGTTTTACTGAGGTTAGCAGTCTGGAACCTTCCCAGCTGGAACGGAGCTGTATGTCTACAGCCGCACCTCCATCTCCTCTAGCGTCTCAACAATAATTCAATCTCATCCGGACAGGAGTGACATTTCATTTTGGGAGACCCGTCGGCACAGTGGAAATGCCTTGCTGTATGTTCTTCCTATATGTACAGAAATATATATATCCATCAGCGTGAAACAGCAGGAACTGGGATTCATCAGACCAGGCAATGTTTTTCCAATCCTCCAGTGTCCAGTGTTTTCGTTCTTTAGCCCACTGCAACCGCAGTTTCTTGTGTTTTGCTGAAAGAAGTGGAATTCTGTTAGGTCGTCGGCTACCATACCCCATTCGTGTCAAGGTACGACGAGTTGTGCATTCTTTTATGGGTCTTTTGGCACCAATGTTGTACTGGACTTTCTGTTGCTCTGCACAATTCATGTCAGCCACTGGCCTGCCATTGGCTGGATGTCCTTTGGGTGGTGAACCATCCTTGATACACACGGGAAACTGTTGCGTGTGAAAAACCCAGAAGCGTTGCAGTTCTTGACACACTCTAACCGGCGCTCCTGGCACCTACTACCATACCCTGTTTAAAGGCACTTAAATCTTTTCTATGCCCATTTACCCTCTGAATGGCACACATACACAATCCATGTCTCAGTTGTGTCAAGGCTTAATAATCCTTCTTTAACCTGTCTCCCCTTCATCTACACTGATTGAAGTGGATTTAACAGGTTACATCAATAAGGGATCATATCTTTCACCTGGATTCACCTCGTCAGTCTATTTCATGAAAAGAGCAGGTGTTCCTAATGTTTTGTACACTTAGTGTGTGTGTGTGTGTGTGTGTGTGTGTGTGTGTGTGTGTGTGTGTGTGTGTGTGTATATATTATATATATATATATATATATATATATATATATATATATATATATATATATATATACACACAGTGGCTCTCAAAAGTATTCACCCCCCCTTGGACTTTTCCACATTTTATTGTGTTACAACATGGAATCAAAATGGATTTAATTAGGAGTTTTTGCCACTGATCAACAAAAAAAGTCCATAATGTCAAAGTGAAAAATAAAATCTACAAATTGTTCTAAATTAATTACAAATATAAAACAGAAAATAATTGATTGCATAAGTATTCGCCCCCTTTGCAAGAGACCTGGGACTTGGGAGAAGATTCACCTTCCAGCAGGACAATGACCCCAAACAGACAGCCAAAGCCACACTGGAGAGGCTTAAGAACAAAAAGGTCAAAGCCGGACCTCAATCCAATTGAGAATATGTGGAAAGAGTTGAAAATTGCTGTTCAACAAAGGTCCCCATCCAACTTGATGGAGCTTGAGCAATTTTGCAAAGAAGAATGAACAAAAATTGCAGTGTCCAGATGTGCAAAGCTGGTAGAGACTGATCCAAATAGACTCATGGCTGTAATTGCTGCCAAAGGTGCCTCTACCAAATATTGACTCAAGGGGGTGAATACTTATGCAATCAATTATTTTCTGTTTTGTATTTGTAATTAATTTAGAAAAACATTGTAGATTTTATTTTTCACTTTAACATTATGCACTTTTTTTTTGTTGATCAGTGGCAAAAACTCCTAATTAAATCCATTTTGATTCCATGTTGTAACACAATAAAATGTGGAAAAGTCCAAGGGGGGGGTGAATACTTTTGAGAGCCACTGTGTGTGTGTGTGTGTGTGTGTGTGTGTGTGTGTGTATATATATATATATAACGCTATAATATATATATATATATATATAGATAGATAGATAGATAGATAGATAGATAGATAGATAAAATGTGTGTGTGTGTGTGTGTGTGTGGAAGGACAAAACTATTTTACCCGTGGAAGTAATTTATCACAAATCATTTTATTTAGTATTAACTTTGACTTTGTGTGCCAGCTTTCTAATCATATAGTATGAACTGACAAAAAAAGGGAATCTAAAGGGAGAGTTATAAGACACAGGAGCACCCTGAGAAAATGGTAGCAAAAATAAATAAAGAAATGCAACAGTGCATATATGTTGTTCTTAGTGGAGGCATTGTAATTTCACCCATGAATAATAACATCAAAATAAAAGATGTGTAAGAGGAGAATCATCTGTTCCGGCAATAAATGGGTTAATCAGCATCATCTACTGACGGATTTAAAATAAGTCATTACACTCTGAATAAACTCGCATTTGGAATGAAGAAACCCCTTTGAATTTCAGAATCCAGCTTGATGTCTGCATGCAATCTCACAACAGCATCTCCCGCTCTTGTGTTTTATTGCTTAATTAGGAAAGTCTGCCCAAGTGCAAAGCACCCCTCAATCTAACAGCCATCTGCCAACCAATCAAACTTCTCTGTCAGGCAGTCAGAAACTTGAAGGGGTGCTGCCTGAGATCCCTCTCGAGATGCAGGTGTAGCAGCTGTGCTTGTTTTTTAGATCAGAACTCAGCGTGTGGGTTTATTTACCTATTTCCTTATTTATATTCTAACAGAAATGAAAATGATTGACATCTAATCCCATGTGTGAAACTGAGCCCAGATACAAAGCCTGCTCCTTTCAGAGTTGCAAACTCTTTTCATTAATGAATTCGATTGAACAAAATAAAGTTTTGAAGTCATAGCCTCCAGCATTTTATCAGTTTCTAGCCCAGTACTTCCTAAATAATGTGGAGTTTTGCCTCCCTGTTCACATCAGTAGCTGCTCCTCGGCAGTGGTCTTCACTGGATGGGTACTTACTGGAAACGGAGTGCATGTTGTGTGACATGGATGAGTGTGGAAGGCCATCCCAGCAGCCAGACAAGCAATGATCACACAAGCAAAAAGAAATGGGTTTGAAGCACCAAAGCACACTTAATCATACAAAAAAGAAACGATTAAACACAACCACAAAGTGGCCTTTGCCTCTTCTGCGCTTTAAACAAATAAGTGTTTGGCTGCTTTGAGCGGCAACTGGCTTAGAGCTCCTGTACAAGCTGCAGCCCCCCCCCCCTCCCTCTCTGTAACAAAGGCAAATTGCAGCCTTGCATACACTTACTTTCCAGATGGATTAGTTTAATTAACTAATTGGCCAGTTGACTATCTAATCAGCTCATGATCTTATCTACGGAGGCCATCAATAATGCTGCTATTATCACAGTCATTATAGTTATAACCCCTCTGACTGCAAAACAAACACTCCACAGCACCATTACAGCCCATACAGCCTGCATACTAACAGACCAGGCTGAAAGAAACCCCATAGAGTAGCCGGCACACCTTGATGTGCACAGGGCTGCCATGGTACTGCCAGGGCTTTCTTTATTGACATCCTGTACCTGTGTATGTCCTGCAGCTAAAGTAGTTAAAATCAGCATCTGTGACAAAGAGAGAAAATCTCCCTCCCAACCAGAAAGGGCGCTGTGTAAGGTGAGCGGTATGCTTCCCAGTAGACTGGTAGAATCAGTGGTCAGCTGATTGACAATCACAAACCTCACAGCACAGTGCAGCAGGGACACCTGCCTCACTTTCACTCAGGATACAGAGCACAGTTTCGTGCTCGGAGGATCGTGGTAAAGGAGTGTGCTCACTTTCACTCAAGATACAGAGCACAGTTTCGTGCTCGGAGGATCGTGGTAAAGGAGTGTGCTCACTTTCACTCAGGATACAGAGCACAGTTTCGTGCTCGGAGGATCGTGGTAAAGCAGTGTGCTCACTTTCACTCAGGATACAGAGCACAGTTTCGTGCTCGGAGGATCGTGGTAAAGGAGTGTGCTCACTTTCACTCACGATACAGAGCACAGTTTCGTGCTCGGAGGATCGTGGTAAAGCAGTGTGCTCACTTTCACTCAGGATACAGAGCACAGTTTCGTGCTCGGAGGATCGTGGTAAAGGAGTGTGCTCACTTTCACTCACGATACAGAGCACAGTTTCGTGCTCGGAGGATCGTGGTAAAGGAGTGTGCTCACTTTCACTCAGGATATAGAGCACAGTTTCGTGCTCGGAGGATCGTGGTAAAGGAGTGTGCTCACTTTCACTCAGGATACAGAGCGCAGTTTCGTGCTCGGAGGATCGTGGTAAAGCAGTGTGCTCACTTTCACTCAGGATACAGAGCACAGTTTCGTGCTCGGAGGATCGTGGTAAAGGAGTGTGCTCACTTTCACTCAGGACACAGAGCACAGTTTCGTGCTCGGAGGATCGTGGTAAAGCAGTGTGCTCACTTTCACTCAGGATACAGAGCACAGTTTCGTGTTCGGAGGATCGTGGTAAAGGAGTGTGTTTGGGTTCCCCTATGCCATTGCTGCTATAGGGGCAAGTTCATTTATTTTTGTATCTATTCAGAACTTTAATTAAACAGGGACATTTTTGAAAGAATCCAGTGTGTTTGCTTGTTGTTTATTATCACACCACTCACCAGCCTGTCACAGCTTCATGACATATAGGAGGACCAATGGTAACTTTATTCTAGTCTATATCTAAAAAAAATAGAAATATATCGAGGGTATATGAATTATGTATCAAGATAATATGTGTACAATATCTAACAATGTGCTGTATTATTCTGAATGTAAAAGGAAGCGGTTCTCAAGGCTTTAACATCTGAATTACTGAAAACCTGCTTTGACGGATTAATAAAAATGTTGTGTCCATTAAACTTCTAGGCACTTTCAAAAGAAACCAACTAATAAAAAAGGGTTATGAAAATCTAACTTTAATCAATCAATCAAAATGGGCTTTAATAAAACAAAAATGTGTCTTAAATTTGTTCTCATTACCTTAATGGTCCTTCTATTACGATTGGGGTTAGGGCCTGATGATTCACTTTCTTCCCTGAGATCACAAAACACTGCTCAACTGATGAGTCCTCTAAGATGGTTGAAATGGTCTGAGTCTTTGGGACATGAAGAGTGGGATATAACAGTGCCATTGTATTGTATTGTCTTTTTTTTACCATCTCATTCAGGGGAAGGTGCGTGGACACATTCAGCTGATCCTGAAGAATCTGCTTCGAACCGTCAACCAGCGTGTGATGATGCTGGGCCAGGAGCACGAGCTGAGCGTGAGTCACCCTGGGTTCATGTCTCTCTGTGCTGGGAACCAGGCTCTCAAACCAACCCCTGGTGTCTGGAGAGCTCTGGTTCGGTGTCTGCAGATTTCTTCTGAGGCACAGTTGCGTTGTCATGGGAGTGTAGAGGTTAATACCAAATTGGGAAACTGGTAGCCCTGTCTCATAGGACTGCTGCAGGAATGGGTTATTAGATTATTCGTATTGAGCGCTCCACAGAAATCAGGTACTGACAGCCAGGTGAGGGTCATTGGTGTTGACTGGGCCAATTTACAATTGAAAGTTAAACAAGTGAAGAAGCCGCTGCTTGGATTTGTGATGGCATTGCTTTTCTTACACTGTGTGGAGAAAGCAGTCCACACACATTGAAGCAGCTGTTTCTTCACTTGTTTCACTGGAATGGGAAAGGAGCCCAGTCAACAGCAATGACCCTCGCCTGTGCAGAGCGCGATCCGAATAATGAAATAATCAGGCTGTGCAGCTCTGCTTTAAACACTCGTTCATAAAACAATATTTGCATTACAAGGTAGGATTCACTCAGTCTGTTTGCTGTGAGTCTTTTAAATGAATGTCTCTTTCCATTTAACCATGACCCTCCCAGCCTGAACCAGAGCGGTTCAAAGCGAATGCCTCTAGATGCAAAGAGGGTCCTTCTGGATTGTTCAGTTCTGATGGGATCACTGCACGAGAGTTGTGGGCTGCTGTAGAATAGCTGAAATGGCGCTGCTGGTTTGAGAACAAGGTATTTACCTTGGTTGATACCTGTTGACCTGCCATGCTTCCCAGTATGAATAAATAGCTTGCTTTCCTGGGTTTGAATGAACACAGGGATTTGCTTGGTTTATTTGTCAGACATATTTTTGTGTACTCTCTATATATTGTTATTTATGTATTTATATTTTAATTCTAAATCTGATCTTCAGTTAGCTCAGACTGTTTTACACGGTTCTGATGTCGAGGGCTCTGTGTACATTTATATATAGGACAAAGCTACCTTGCGTTTCTGAGTGAACGTGTTTTAAAGGCATGTCAAACTGCAGTAACTGCAGCAACTGTCCTGAATCACATGAAGGAGGTACTGTTCAGATTATGCATTCAGTCAGCATTCTCTCTTTTTGTTCTAATGGGGGTTGCTTTTAAAACATAAAATAAAATAAAATTATCAAGTAAAAAAAACAAAAAAAACAAAAAAGTTATCTTAAAGTGGCCCGTCCTTTGGCTTGAATGCATACTGTGTTACCAATATTCAATGGTACTGTTGTGACATTGGTCATGTCATCCACTTTGATCAATCTAGTACCACTGAAGCTGATACAGGTACACTTGCTTCAATGAATCCCGAGTTTACATTTCCATTGATCCTGTTTTATCTGAAACACGTGGAGGGTTTCTCTCGCTGGAGTAAATGTTCAGCTGCAGCTGCTTTTATAGAAATCTGGACTGTCTGGTTTAGGACTGTCTTTGAATGCAGTTTCAGAGCATGACAAACACTGTAAACTACTTGTGGGTTACATGTTGTGGATTCTGTAAGGGGAACGCATTGTTTACAGAAATGGTAAAGAGGCTTTCTTTTTTGACAGTGAGGTATTGAGACATGTTCAGGGGCCCTAAACTTTCAACCAAGTACTTTCCAAATGGAGATGTTTAATGAATGAATGAACTCAGCTTTGCAAAGAGTGAACCAGTTATTGTCTGTATATTTAAATTAAATGGTTTCAGTGTTTTATTCTGGAAATTAGTAATAAAGCAGTTGTGCATACTATTCCATGGATCTAATCTGCTTTTCTCTGATATGCTGACCTTCTTGTGTGGATATTTCACTGCTGACATGTCCATTGAAAAAGGTAAGTTTTGTTTCTATTTCATTGCTTGTTTTTTGTTGTCGTGTGACGCTGTGTGAAACCCGGCCTAGTCCTTCCATAACACTGGCAATCAGGTGGACCATTCATCATCTTGTAATTGTTTTTACTGTGATATAGTGACCAGGGTGAAAGTGCAGTACAGTGTAGGTACCCACGAGAAGCATGGTAAAGCAATACGAGCATTAAAACAGCATGCAAGGAAATGCCTAGTCAAGCATTTGTCATTCATTGTACCCCATGGCGAAGCATGGCTAACTATTACAGTGGCAGTATGGTTATGAATCATTGTCATAATAGAGGATATAAAATATGTAGGACAGCACTGACACATCTTATAGAGAATCATTATACCAGCAAGCAAAGACATGCATGTAAAGCATTGTTGTGTGTGGGGAGATCATCCAGAACAAGTATTCCAATACTTCCAATAATCTGTTTCATGAGTGCTTCTATTTCAAGAATTTCAGAATATTTCAAGAATATTCTATTTTGTGATGCTTTGGTTTGGTTTCGGAAGTCATTTAACACAGGAGAAATTGAGTTTCTGTTAGACTCGTTTTATTTTGTCACTCGATTCTTAATCAGCACACAGTAAGTTTTAATAATGCAAAGTTTCTGCATATGGATATATTGCATTGCCTTTCTTTTAATTTGTCAGAGCAAGGAAACCAATTAAAATGCTGGTGTAAAACACATTTCAATAAATCTAGCTGTTTTTCCTTTGCACACTTGACTGAACAGTATTTTTGATTATTTCATTTAAGAGGCTTGTTTTCCCCAGGGGGGTTTCATTGGTGTGCAATTGCAAATTAAAATGGAAAACTAAATACTATAGAATTCCACTTTAGTGATCAATATGCAGCAGTATGTTGTAAACTGTATTGTTTTAGCTACTGCTATCGAATACTATAGTATTAAAAAAAATGTACTTTTAAAAAATGTGTTATTGAATTCATTCCTGAGGGGTTTAGAGCCTTAAACAGAACACACTTCATAAATAGCTTCTATGTACAGCATATATAGCACAGGTGCAACTAATCACCTAGCTGCTTCCCCCTGGGACACTGAGAATTGGCTCAAGGTGAAATACAGTAACTAGAACAGGTCCCCAGGACCTGAATACTGTCTACCTCGCTTTAACTTTTACATTGCTTTACATGTGTCATTCATGGCAAAGTCTGAAAGGTAAACAGGCAGGACCACTAGCATCAATCATATAGAGCAGCATGCAACACTACTAGAGCAATAAGTGTTTGTTTTCTGTAGCGCTCCTCACTCAGAAAACTCAGAACTCAAGAAAGACACAAACAGAAAGAGTATACAGTATGCAAATGAGCTGAGGCTGGGTGCAAACCGACAACCACACACTGCAAGCAAACAGCAAACCGACAACCACACACTGCAAGCAAACAGCAAACCGACAACCACACACTGCAAGCAAACAGCAAACCGACAACCACACACTGCAAGCAAACAGCAAACCGACAACCACACACTGCAAGCAAACAGCAAACCGACAACCACACACTGCAAGCAAACAGCAAACCGACAACCACACACTGCAAGCAAACAGCAAACCGACAACCACACACCGCAAGCAAACAGCAAACCGACAACCACACACCGCAAGCAAACAGCAAACCGACAACCACACACCGCAAGCAAACAGCAAACCGACAACCACACACTACAAGCAAACAGCAAACCGACAACCACACACTGCAAGCAAACGGCAAACCGACAACCACACACTGCAAGCAAACAGCAAACCAACAACCACACACTGCAAGCAAACAGCAAACCGACAACCACACACTACAAGCAAGCGTCAAACCGACAACCACACACTGCAAGCAAGTGTCTCAACCACTGCACAAAACAGACACCGCTGCTTGTTACACACACAGCTGTGCCAATCAATAGCAGGCAGCTGGGCTGCTATGAGTTTGATCCAATCCACGCTAATGCCCCACTTCCTCTTTACCTCCTGCAGTGTGAGAGTCAAGATAAGTGGCCAAAAATGTATTATTTCTAAATCCAGCCCTAAACAATCCTGCTGATTGTGTGCAAAGGGTTAACACACTTCCCCAAATGGAGATGCTGTTTTATTTTAGAGTCGATGAGGGCATAGTAAAGCCTAAACTTCTGGAAAAAATAAACCCCATACAATTCTGCAAACAAAAAGATGAGGGATGAGAACAGTAATCAGAATGGGAGAGATCAAACAAAAACACTAATATTTATATCTAAAGGATTGCCATGGTAACAGATATAGTTTGTTTCAACCTGGGAGGTTCTGCAACTGATTCATGGTACCATTTTGTAAAAAGGCTGACAGTGCAGAAACAGACCAGGATAATAATCATTTCACTTGACAAGGAAAAGCTCTTGTGCACAGCATGGAGGGGCTGGGATATTCTTGCTGTTTTGTAATTGAATCATTGCTCTGATGACCCTTACGAAAAGCCATTTTCTTTTTAGTTAATTCAATGAACTTGGCTGTACGTAGCCAATGGGTCTTTCCTCAGACAAAACAGGGCTAATATATTCAGGGAAAGTTTAAAGAGATATTGCATTCTTTGCAAGTAAACTTTTGTTACTTGGTTCATCCTGGGTCCCTCGATTTACTCTGAAAAGCTGAACAAATGGTGTAATTTACCAAAGCATCACCAACCCCAAACCGCAATCCAATTAAGCATATTTGAGAAGAATGTGAACGATCCTCTGCTGCTTCTCTGCTTCAATTGCGTGAATTATTAATGACTAAATGGATTAACATCACTCAAGACACTTTCCAGCACCTTGTGATCGATGCTTGTGAACAGGCCCAACCTGGTATGAGGTGCAGTTTTGCTCCATTCTGGCTTTTCTTCATACTTCAATCTTAAAATTGCTCTGCAGTTTCTGCTCTTTTCTTGAGGTAAGAGGGTTCTCGTGGCTCGTGAAGACCTGGACGAGCTACCACATAACTTCAGTTTTGGGAACTTTAGGTTTCCAACAAGATTGACTTCAGTGTTTTGGAAATATGCCATGTAGCCCAGCTGTACAGCAAGGAGAGTGCATGTGTGATACACTGTATTTTAAACTCCACTGCTGTATCCGAATGGACAGGTTTGGGCTCAAACAGTACCAGCCAGCTCCTCCTCCCCTCCATCTCCATCCATTTATGCATGTTTACTATTTTCAAGATGACAGATCTCCATTCATTCCCCTGTTCCAACAAAATAGCTTTACACACACCTTTTTATACCTAACCTGTGGTTACATCATTATGTCAATCTCAGATACATCATCTTCAGCAATTAACAATCATTCAATCTCAGATACTTCATCTTCAGCAATTATTAACAATCATTCAATCTCAGATACTTCATCTTCAGCAATTAACAATCATTCAATCTCAGATACATCATCTTCAGCAATTAACAATCATTCAATCTCAGATACTTCATCTTCAGCAATTATTAACAATCATTCAATCTCAGATACTTCATCTTCAGCAATTATTAACAATCATTCAATCTCAGATACTTCATCTTCAGCAATTATTAACAATCATTCAATCTCAGATACTTCATCTTCAGCAATTAACAATCATTCAATCTCAGATACTTCATCTTCAGCAATTATTAACAATCATTCAATCTCAGATACATCATCTTCAGCAATTAACAATCATTCAATCTCAGATACTTCATCTTCAGATTAACAATCATTCAATCTCAGATACTTCATCTTCAGCAATTAACAATCATTCAATCTCAGATACATCATCTTCAGCAATTAACAATCATTCAATCTCAGATACTTCATCTTCAGCAATTATTAACAATCATTCAATCTCAGATACTTCATCTTCAGCAATTATTAACAATCATTCAATCTCAGATACTTCATCTTCAGCAATTATTAACAATCATTCAATCTCAGATACTTCATCTTCAGCAATTAACAATCATTCAATCTCAGATACTTCATCTTCAGCAATTATTAACAATCATTCAATCTCAGATACTTCATCTTCAGCAATTATTAACAATCATTCAATCTCAGATACTTCATCTTCAGCAATTATTAACAATCATTCAATCTCAGATACTTCATCTTCAGCAATTATTAACAATCATTCAATCTCAGATACTTCATCTTCAGCAATTAACAATCATTCAATCTCAGATACATCATCTTCAGCATTTAATAAATATTCTTCAACTGTCTTCCAGTATAGCTTGATATCCTTTCCTGCCTTCTAATAAACATACCCACAAGTATTTCTCTATTACAGACTGATACACAAAACCCAGAAACTGGCTTACACTGTGTACTTACTCTTTGTAAAAACTAAGGCTAACACTAAGGCCTGCATATTTTTGGCAACGGTTAAACATTTAGGCAAACATGTATGTTTAACACTTAAACTAAAAAGTTAAAACTCTAAATTCTTAACATCTCCAATGTGAATCCAACACATACACATTGTAACACATACATTGCTTTTTATAATTAAAAAGGAGTTGCGCTCTTTGAGTCTGTCCGGCTCTCTCGTAAGACAAGCAATTCAGGAATAGTACATGCTGGCATGCTGGTTCCTCTTCTCTCAGTAAATGTTCTTTCCTGAGTCTATGTATATTTTATATCGCTTATTAAAAGATGAGTGCTGACACTCGTAATAGAAAGAAGACAGGCATTGAATTGACAACAGAACTGGCAGAAGGCGCAAGTGTTGTCCAACCATTAACAGTCCAAAGCACCTTTGACCATTGTTCCACAGTCCAATTTCTGTGTTCTGGTGCATATTTTAACCTTTTAGTCTTGTTCCCCTTTCTTAACAGAGGTATTCTTACTGCAACACATCCTTTAAGTCCTGATTTCAAGAGTGACCTTTGTACTGTTGATTTGATGGACAACCACACCTGTGCCTTCTGCCAGTTCTGTTGTCAATTCAACGCTTGTCTTCTTTCTATTCCTGAAGGATATTATCTTCAAGTATTGCTCATCCTTGTTAGACAGCTTTTTGAGTCTTCCAGTCCTGGATTTGTCAATTACAGATGATGTTTCTCTGTACTTGTAGATTATGCTTCGGATACCACACCTTGAAAATCGAGTGATGCAAGCTATTTCACTCAATGTTTTTCCTTCTTTATGCAAGCCAAGGTTGTTATAATAGTAGAAAGTGGAGGCTTTGAGTAAATTGTTGATTCTCATAGTGCATCAGAGTAGAAACATCTAAGGCTTTTGCACAGCAGTATATATTTTAAATAAAAGTACATTAGAAATTACTTGTGTTTCTTTCATGTTATAGCATATAGTTAAGAATAATGTAATTGTTTTATTAGCTGTAATCATTATAAAAAGTTGCCTTCATATACTGTACAAAAATCATTTTTAGGAGTATGTTGACTTGAAGATGATGTCTGCTGGGTCAGGTATCACTGTTTTTAAAAGAAAAATTGAGTTCTAAAATACTGTTAGGATTTCTAAGCAATAGGCTTGTTTTGAAGAGGCATCATTTCACTTGACATCGGAAGTTGCACGTTGGTAGTGTTTGCAGTGGAAGAGCTCTGTGATCTTCTCATCCACTGGGGCTCCAGAGTGCTGAACCAGAGTCCCAGAGGGGAGTCAGGAAACAGCCAGCAAACAGCCAGCATTCTCCCTGCACCAAACAGATAGCTCACTAAAGACCCCTCTCACACTGATTTGACAAACTGGGGAGAAGTGTTTGAGATCACAGAGCATTACCTGCCTGCTGTATCACTCATCAACACCATGCTGATGGAAAATCCCCATGCCTCTGATAACCTCTGACAGCCTCTGCTCTTTGGTCTGGAAGAATCTGCTGAAAAGTTGTTGCATTACGCTTGTGTATTATCGGTATTGAATTCTGGTCGCAGTTGGGATTTCTGCATTCAGTCTTCTTTCAGTGCTAAATATTGGAATCGGAATCAGGTACAAAATGTTCCTTCACAGCTTCTTTCTGTGTTTTCCTTTGATGTATTTTTCAACTCTTAGTTAACCCTTTTAGGACATGAACTTCTCCTGTTTTTGACACCTTAATATTATCTGTTTGTATTTGCGCCCTGTATGCAGAATTGTCCCCAATAAAGATGCAGCACACTGTATATATGTACAGTATGCATTGGACACTGAAAGCCAGTACATGTACAACTTACATATTTGTTAGTGTTTTACAGGCAAACAACATTCCCTCATTGTTACAATCTAGAGAAAACTAATCTTAGTCATAAAATACTGACAGTAGTTCAGCACACCAAGAGAGACGATATAAAATGCATTGAAAAGGTTAAATGGCATCGATTTCAGCAGTGTACAGTATACAGTAATTCTATTATCTGTATTGAATTGTGTGTGTGTGTGTATATATATATATATATATTGAAAGATCCTCGCAACTTTCAGAGTTCGTTGCCCCTTTAAGACCAGACCCAAGGACACGGAAATGGATTTTTCAGCGCTTACGTACTCTTTTAATAAACACAAATGAATATAATAAAACCAACAAAACAGAAACAAACACCTAGCACTCTCCTGGAGCTCTAACTAAACATTAATATGTCCCTGACTAATACGCAGGACAGCTAAGCCGTTTACCTGCAGCACAAAACCATTAACACACGGGCTTCACACAATGACTTACTTTGTAACGACTGTTCTCACACACACACAGTCGGGCTCTCCACTCAGCAGCCCTGATCAGTCTGGCTGCCTTTCTTAAATACCCTGCACCTGGCTCCAATTTACAATTAGCACCAGGTGCAGGGGATTAACTAAACAATAAAAACGATTAACACAATTAGCCCGTTCACCCACAGTGCATTCTCACATGGATTTAGCAGGGAAGAATTTTAACCCCCTCCCTGCTATCTCACTATATATATATATATATATATATATATATATATATATATATATATATATATATATATATATATATATTATATTTAATATATATATATATATACACAGTGTCGTGAAAAAGTATTTGCCCCCTGTCTGATTTTCTGCATTTTTGCATATTTTTGACACTGAATGCTGTCAGATCTTCAACCAAAATTTAATATTAGATAAAAGAGACCCTGAGTGAAAAAATAACACAAAATTTCGATATTTATTTAATTTATTTATTAAAGAAAGTTATGCAACACCCAGTGCCCCAGTGTGAAAAAGTAATCGCCCCCTTAGACTCAATAACTGGTTATGCCACCTTTAGCAGCAATAACTGCAACCAAGCACTTCCTGTAGTTACTAATCAGTCTCTCACAGCGCTGTGGAAGAATTTTGGCCCACTTCTTCATGGAGAACTGCTTCAACCCAATGACATTTGTGGGTTTTCGAGCATAAACTGCTGGTTTCCGGTCCTGCCACCACATCTCAATAGGGTTTAGGTCTGGACTTTGACTAGGCCATTCCAAAACTTTAAATTTCTTGTTCTTCAACCATTCTGATGTAGACTTGCTTGTGTGTTTCGGATCATTGTCTTGCTGCATGACCCAGCTGCGCTTCAGTTTCAGCTCACAGACGGATGGCCTGACATTCTCCTGTAGAGTTCTCTGATACAGAGCAGAATTCATGATTCCTTCAATGATGGCAAGTCTTCCAGGTCCTGATGCAGCAGAGCATCCCCAAATCATGACACTACCACCACCATGCTTGACCATTGGTTCTTACTGTGGAATGCAGCGTTTGGTTTTCGTAACAGGGCCCATGTTGGCCAAAAAGTTCCACCTTTAACTAATCTGTCCATAGAACATTGTTTCAGAACTACTGAGGACCATTCAGGTGCTTTTTGGCAAACTTGAGATGAGCATTCATGTTCTTCTTAGTGAGCAGTGGTTTCCACCTTGCTATTCTGCCATGAAACCCATTTTTGCTAAGTGTCTTTGTGATGGTGGAGTCATGAACGCTGACCTTAGCCGAGGTGAGAGAGGCCTGCAGATCCCTGGATGTTGTTCTTGGGTTCTTTGTGACTTCCTGGACGATTTTACGCCTTGCTCTTGGAGAGATTTTGGCAGGACAGCCACTCCTGGAAAGATTCATACTGTCCCGAACTTTCTTCAATTTGACAATATGGCTCTGATTGTGGTTTGTTGGAGGCCCAGAGCCTTAGAAATGGCTTTGTAACCCTTTCCAGACCTATAGACATCAACATCTTTTTTTCCAGAGGTCTTCAGGAATTTCTTTTGATCGTGGCATGATGTGCCTCTAGAACCTGTGTGCTGACAACTTCACTCTGATGGTAAGGGCCAAAGTTAGTCAGATTTATATTGGGCAGGGCTGGCCCAAATCAGGCTTGATTGTTAAACAAAGTATTCAAACAGCTGACCCTAACTGTCCATTTAATTAGGTTGAGTTAACTAGGGGGGCAAAAACTTTTTCACACCTGAAGATTGCATGTTTGATTACCTTGTACAGCAAACAAATGAAAGAAGCATCAAACTTTGGTGTCATTTTTTCTCTGACACCCTCTATATACTACTACAACTCGCAAAAAGATCAATGTGAAAAAAGCAGAAAATCAGACAGGGGGCAAATACTTTTCCATGGCACTGTACATATATACACAGCAGCACAATGAATAGTTTTCATTAATAAATCAGCCCCTTGGCTTGGTGTCTAGCAGTGGAGCATTAAATATCTGTGGACAGGCAGTTTCCAGCCGCTCCTATGAGTTGGAGACATATTTCTGCAGGCCAGCTATCGCTCATCCCAGTACTGCATGGGGCAGTCTGCTGACTGCTGGGCTCAGCTCAGGGCCTCTGCAGCAGGGAGAACCTGTTGCACGCTGCCAGGATCTGAGTGCGTTTCTGTGCACATGTATGTGGAAACTTTCCATATTGCTAACATTAAATATTTTTTTCATTTAAATCATATAAGTATGTGTTTATTGTTATCATAGCCTTCAAAGCACCATTTAGAAAAACAGATAAAAGTCGCAGCTATGGACTGTTTCTATTTTTAGTATTAAACAACAGCTTCCCAGTACCCCAGCTCTAACTACTAGACCACACTGCCTCCCAGTCTCTCAGCTCTAACCACAAGACCACACTGCCTCCCAGTCTCTCAGCTCTAACCACAAGACCACACTGCCTCCCAGTCTCTCAGCTCTAACCACAAGACCACACTGCCTCCCAGTCTCTCAGCTCTAACCACAAGACCACACTGCCTCCCAGTCTCTCAGCTCTAACCACAAGACCACACTGCCTCCCAGTCTCTCAGCTCTAACCACCAGTCCACACTACCTCCCAGTATCTCAGCTCTAACCACAAGACCACACTGCCTCCCAGTCTCTCAGCTCTAACCACCAGACCACACTGCCTCCCAGTCTCTCAGCTCTAACCACAAGACCACACTGCCTCCCAGTCTCTCAGCTCTAACCACCAGACCACACTGCCTCCCAGTCTCTCAGCTCTAACCACAAGACCACACTGCCTCCCAGTTTCTCAGCTGTAACCCCTAGACCACACTGCTTTCCATCTTAATATATATTGAAGGAGTGTATATAAACTGAAGGAGTGTGTATAAAGTGAAGGGAGTGTGTATATACTGAAGGAGTGTGTATAAAGTGAAGGAGTGTATATAAAGTGAAGGAGTGTGTGTATAATGAAGGAGTGTATAAAGTGAAGGAGTGTATATAAATGCCACACTGGTTGAAATCCGTTCAGTTCAGTCTGTTCAGTTAAAACAAGTGTAGTCAGTTAGTGTTGTTACTTTAATAACTTGTACCATGTACTGTACCGTACAAAAATAGAATCTTGCACATCACCATGGAGTTTTCACCAAAACGGCAACATTCATAAACCAACAGAGAGCATTCATATACTAATAGAGAGCATTTATATATAATAATAGAGAGCGTTCATATACTAATGGAGGGATTTCATGTACTAGTAGGGAGAGAGCACATTGCAATGTTAAGGTGGTCCTGGGGAGTTTGTGTTACTGAAAAATTGAACTGCTGTTCAATATCTCTTGCTGCTGCTTATACAGTACTGATTTCACTGCTGCTCTGAAATATCATGCAAGTGACCCTAACATTTACTACTCCTGGACCTGCTCCATCTGCCAGCGACCCAGCATGGAGTCTGGAAACAGGGCATCAGGATAATGATGAACCTGCTCCACCTCCTGCATGAGCAGCATACTAATCACAATATCTTACACTGATGTGTGAGCAGCCGTGCTTGTCATCATACACAATGCATTAGTGCTCTTCAATGTCTGTTACACCTACTGTCAGGATAGACGAGTAGGAAGAACATTGGAGAACATGATTGAATCTGTCCAATTAACAGCTTTGTGAGACACTTCATATATCAGCTGATAGCTTAATAATACAGACTTCAGCATAAGACATGTTCTTACCTCTCGACTGCAGGGCTTGCTCTTGACTTGAATTGTAAGACCATAATTTCTGAGCTGCCTTGTTTGTGGTTCCAGCCCTTTCCTTTCCATTCAATTCAATGGGCTGGAATGCCAAGTATTTACAGTGGTGCTGAAAACAGAATCCTGCCCCCTGTGGCTGAAACAGGTCATTAAATATCTGTGTTGCATTAAACCTATAGCATCTGTGCTTTGATTAGGAGCTTTGCGAGTCACCCCGAATCCCTGGGGACAGTGTGTTGTCACGTTTACAAGCCCAGCATTGAAACTCCCTGAGCATGGGTGGATGTGCACTTGTGTTCACACTCGAGGGTAAGCTTTGATTAAGAGCTGCTAGAACATCATGGTTTTTAAAGGGTAAGAGGGAAGTTGATATCCTTTTATTAAAAGATGGAACAAAAGAAAGACATCACAAAGTCTCCCATTGAGCCCCCCTCTCATTTTAGTTAGATGGAATGGACTGACCCAAAGTTCTGCCCATCTCTTGGTTCAAGTTGTGTTTATCAAACTACACAAGTCTTTATTAACATACTTGAAATACTTGTTTAAGATTTTGCTAGCTTTCTTTTTCATACTTCTAGAAGTGCAGTATCTAAGTTATGTAAAATATTTCTATCTCTGTGATCCTAGATGAGATAGGGATGTACTGAAGCAGTTTGCTGTGTACTCTGGTCCCCGGGGCTAGTCTTAGCTGCCTTTGGGATGAGCTACTAAGTGCAGTGCCATGTTTCTCTGAGGATGATGCATCTGGATGGAGACAGCATGACTATCCTGGGCTGTTCGGGGGCTGCTGTCCAGCTGTTTCCATTGCAATAATAACATCCAACTGGTATCATTCGTCTTGTGTGATTGTGCTCTGATGGAAAGGCTGGCAGTACTCAGCCACTGGCTGTGTCACTAATGGAGGGACACAACAACATAACACATTGTTGGGACTCGAGTTGGTTGATTTATTTATGTCTGCTTTCTTAATTTCTCCCTGCAAGCCGACGCACCACCTCCTCTCTCTCACAAATACACTCTTTGTGATCACTGTGTAATTCATTCGTTCACAACACTTATTTGCTAAGTGTGATCCCTAAATAAGGACAGGGTTGTGCTCTTCAAGAATATTTGAATTATTTTTCACTTTTCTTTGAAATTCTGATAATATTTCCCATGTAGTCACAATTGCCAGAATGACCGTACCTGTATTTCTTTTCCCATATACTGACCAGTGACAGTAACACACTGTGTACAGTACAAGGTTAATCTGGTATTGGAGCTTTTCATTCAACGTCTTGATTACCAAAGCCTGATTCACTGGAGTAAATACAGGCCCATGTGAATAGACTTCAACAGAGTCACGTGATGCGAGTTATTTTCTATGTTTATTATTGCATCATGTGGAAGGGGTTGAACTATTTCAGCAGAATGGTGACACGGGAGAAACATCTTGTTCTGTGAAACGATCACAGATCAGGCGATTATGTACATTGGTTACACTACACTGAAAGAATGGGGTTTACATGATTAGAATTAGAATAGTCTCAGGACTATTACAATGGTTCAAATCACATTACAATGATGAAAACACCCGGAATACATCAATTACAGCTTGAGAAAGCCACCCGAAACAGCATTGGTTTAACAGCGCTGTGGGCAGATCTGAATATAACTCCCCGCGTAGCAAATAACTGCAGTAAACCCTGCCTGATCTGCATTACAACCACTCTGTAAATCCACGGGTGTGTGTTTATACACTGATCATGTCCGTCCATCTGTCTGAGTGTCGGTCTGTCACTTTGATCTTCACCACGTGTGTGTCCAACACCCCTGGCCTCCTGCACACATTTCGGATTGTCTGTGGCTACAATCCAGTGCACTTTCCATTTTATACAAGTAGTTTCAACCTTAGTGTGCACTTGTTGAGATTATGAGGCCCCTCTGTATGTGTGGTTTTACATAGAAATCTGTGAACAAAAAAATGCTTTTGTACCTGCATGAGGTCAGCCTTGATAACGTCACAGGGAAAGCTGCGATCGCTTCCCAAATAATACATGTTTGGTAAGATTGAATGGAATTATTGTGTTAGCTTTATGTACTTCAAACATCACACACAGACACACTCTCTATCCCTCTGCATCTCTGTCCATGTACCTAACGGAATTCAGTTCCATTCAATTCAATCTGAAACAGTCTGATTTGTTTGACAAGATCAATTTGTTTTCATAAACAGAATCAGCAAAGAGCAATGGATTAAATACAACCCTGCAGTGTACCTATCTTTTTATTCCATTTTTGAAATCTATATTTTTTAGTTTAACTCATGTTTTTGTATGTATTCCTCCTGGATTCCTCTGAATGTTACACTTTTATCAGGGTGCTTTCAGCATAATGGATTTTCTCATATAATAATATATATATATATAATATCATATATATATATATATATATATATATATATATATATATATATATATAATAATATATATCACACACACACACACAAATACAATAGTAAATCTCCCACTCTATCTGCCAAATCCAATTGCCCCAAGTTTGGTATAATAGAGGTGTAGGATTCGAGCGCACCTGATACAGTGCTAGATCCTTATGGATCCCAGGCATCCTCTTATAGCAGCATGAAGAGCTCACTTCCTTATTTCAATTCAGTGACCATCAGCATCAGTATAAAGTAGTGTAATGGAGATGTGTGTGTGTTTTATATTAGCAGTGTTCTGGACACATGCACTGTTCACAACACAGGAATCCATCATATGAACACATTATATACAAAGTGGGGAAGCTGGTATCTCTGTGTCTCTATTGTTCAGATTTAACTCTCTGCAAAAATCAGGGACTGGCCATCACGTGAGGGCCTTGCAGTTGATTGAGCTAATTTACCATTAAAAGTGAAACAAGCGAGAAGCAGCTGCTTGGACACCCTGCCACTGTGTTCCAATCTAGCTCAGCATCAATATTGTTAGAATTGACCCTCTGAGGCTCTACAGCAACAGTTTAACTGCAATGCCCTTTTGAAATTCATGCATTCTGCCAGGCTGTGCAACTACCCCTGGGAATCTTTTCTACATTACTGTTAATGACATTATAATGCAAACATTCTTGACATAAAATGCAAATTAATTGCTCTACCAAGACTTTACTCAACTAATACAAATGACTCCCTTTTTCTGCGCCATCCAAGCTACTGCCATCTGCTTTTTAAAGGCCATCTGAGGAACCCTCCCCCCAGTCTCTATTATTTCTATTAACTGTCAGTCACAGTCACAGCATAAGGCTGTGAATAGACCAGGAGGATCCCTTTCTAAAACAAATTCACAATGAAGTTCAAAAACAGATCTGTTCTGCTCTGCTGACAGGACTCAGATTCTAACCAGAATAAATCCTTCCCTATCTCAGCTTGTAACCTGTTGTCCTTGTCTTTCAATTTGCATGTATCTATTTACCTGTCAGTCTCTGTCTCAACATGTGTCTGTCTCTCTCTCTCTCTCTCTCTCTCTCTCTCTCTCTCTCTCTCTCTCTCTCTCTCTCTCTCTCTCTCTCTCTCTCTCTTTCTCTTTCTCTCCTTATGTAAGCTCACAAACACAGCTGGCAGAGTCTGTACTCTCCTGGAAATCCTTCCTGTTCCGAATTGACTCAGTAACAGTTTTACTGCACAGTTATTTACTGGGCGGTTTTACACAGAGGTTCTGACTGCCTAACGATGCCATTCAGCTAGGGTGTCATGGGAGAAATATGAAACAGGTCAATAAGACAAGTGGAATCTCTATGCCAATAAAATGACATGGATAAACAAACACACACAAACACCAAACAGTGTCTTATTGACAACATGGCGACAGTTGACTGTCTTTGAGCAGAATAATTGAGTCAAACTCACTGTTTTCTTTAACAGCAGGACCCTTAAAGAAGAAAGCACATGTTATATAATATAACTAGAGGACACCTCGTCTCACACCTCGTCACATGTTATATAATATAACTAGAGGACACCTCGTCTCACACCTCGTCACATGTTATATAAAATAACTAGAGGACACCCCATCTCACACCTCATCACATGTTATATATATAACTAGAGGACACCTCGTCTCACACCTCGTCACATGTTATATACTATAACTAGAGGACACCTCGTCTCACACCTCGTCACACATAATATAACTAGAGGACACCTCACACCTCGTCACATGTTATATAATATAACTAGAGGACACACACCTCCTCGTCACATGTTATATACTATAACTAGAGGACACCTCGTCACATGTTATATAATATAACTAGAGGACACCTCGTCTCACATACATGTTATATAATATAACTAGAGGACACCTCGTCTCACACCTCGTCACATGTTATATACTATAACTAGAGGACACCTCGTCTCACACCTCGTCACATGTTATATACTATAACTAGAGGACACCTCGTCTCACACCGTCTCACACCTCGTCACATGTTATATAATATAACTAGAGGACACCTCGTCTCACACCTCGTCACATGTTATATAATATAACTAGAGGACACCTCGTCTCACACCTCGTCACATGTTATATAATATAACTAGAGGACACCCCGTCTCACACCTCGTCACATGTTATATAATATAACTAGAGGACACCTCGTCTCACACCTCGTCACATGTTATATAATATAACTAGAGGACAGGACACCTCGTCACATGTTATATAATATAACTAGAGGACACCTCGTCTCACACCTCGTCACATGTTATATAATATAACTAGAGGACACCATCACGTAACTAGAGGACACCTCGTCACATGTTATATACTATAACTAGAGGACACCTCGTCTCACACCTCGTCACATGTTATATAATATAACTAGAGGACACCTCGTCTCACACCTTCACACCTCATCTCGTCACATGTTATATATATAACTAGAGGACACCTCGTCACATGAGGACACCTAGTCTCACACCTCGTCACATGTTATATACTATAACTAGAGGTCACATGTTATATAATATAACTAGAGGACACCTCGTCACATGTTATATAATATAACTAGAGGACACCTCGTCTCACACCTCGTCACATGTTATATACTATAACTAGAGGACACCTCGTCTCACGTTATATAATATAACTAGAGGACACCTCGTCTCACACCTCGTCACATGTTATATACTATAACTAGAGGACACCTCGTCTCACACCTCGTCACATGTTATATAATATAACTAGAGGACACCTCGTCTCACACCTCGTCACATGTTATATACTATAACTACAGGACACCTCGTCTCACACCTCCTCACATGTTATATAATCCTGAACATTTAATTGTGGTCTTTTAACAAAATAATCCTTAATTAAGTGATCAGCTGATCTTTTTTATGCATCATACAAGAAGCGCATCAGGACCAACACATGAATTATGATCCGTATTGTAGTGTGGCATTAAGGTATCACTATACCCCTACCTAAAAACAGCCACTTTTTATATACTTGGTTGGATGTATATGATGAATATGTCTATTGCAATGAGTAATCACATATGAAGCAATGACACGCATAAGGGGAAAGCAGAAATGTTGTTTTTGACCCTTTTAGTATAATTTCAGCTATGACAGGTTTTGTCATTGGCAGTGTGCCATATGGAAAAATGCCATTCGAGTCACTGCTTTTAAACTGTCATCAACCAGGCGATACTGAAAGAGACTTAATCAAATACTTTGAAAAACACAGAACTATCCATTCACAGATATGATACATAGCTTGTAGTAGTATTGCAGATTCTACCATCGAGCGTTCATAGTTGGCATTTGTGTGTTATTCAAGAAATGTTCAACAAAAATTAATTCATCACAGTCATAAGAACATAAGAACATAAGAAAGTTTACAAACGAGTGGAGGCCATTTGGCCCATCTTGCTCGTTTGGTTGTTAGTAGCTTATTGATCCCAAAATCTCATCAAGCAGCTTCTTGAAGGATCCCAGGGTGTCAGCTTCAACAACAGTATTGGGGAGTTGGTTCCAGTCCCTCACGATTCTCTGTGTAAAAAAGTGCCTCCTATTTTCTGTTCTGAATGCCCCTTTGTCTAATCTCCATTTGTGACCCCTGGTCCTTGTTTCTTTTTTCAGGCTGAAAAAGTCCCTTGGGTCGACATTGTCAATACCTTTTAGAATTTTGAATGCTTGAATTAGGTCGCCACGTAGTCTTCTTTGTTCAAGACTGAACAGATTCAATTCTTTTAGCCTGTCTGCATATGACATGCCTTTTAAACCCAGAATAATTCTGGTCGCTCTTCTTTGCACCCTTTCTAGAGCAGCAATATCTTTTTTATAGCGATGAGAAAAAGACTAATCATTTTGTAACTTGTTTTTAAATTTGCTCTCTTTTTAATGCGATTGTAACATTTGGTCACAATTGTAATAATGGAATAAATTTAAGTTTGTGAAAAGTATTACATAGTCTCGTAGAACAACCGGAAAAACAACACACCAGACACGAACAAAAACTCAGGTAATTGTTACAAACGTTGTTTTGAGCCCCTAGTACTACATTTTTGAAGAACAGCCATCCTTTTTCTGTGGATGTTTTCTCTATTTTACCCCAATCTACTTCTGTTAGTCTCTGTTTCATACCTTCATAGTTTGCTTTTCTAGAATTGTAAACCTTAGCTTTAGTCATTACTTTTGGAGTTTTAAAAAGCACTTCAAATGAGACCATGTTGTGGTCTGAGTTTGTCAGTGGTTCTCTGACCTCTGTTTTAGTTATTCTATCTTCATTATTTGAAAAGACTAAATCAAGGCATGCCTCACCTCTAGTCGGTGCCTTGACAAATTGTGTTAGGAAGCAGTCATTTGTCATTTCTACCATTTCTATTTCATCCTTTGTGTTACCCACCGGGTTTTCCCATTTTATATGTGGGAAGTTGAAATCCCCCATGAGCTTCTCCTTTACTACACGCATTTCTAATGTCATTGTATAACAGATTATTTTTCTCACCGTCTGAATCTGGCGGTCTATAGCATGCTTCTATTATTATGCCCTTTGAATTTTTGTCCATTATTCTGACCCATATTGATTCGGCTTTGTTTTTTTGTCCAGGTTTAACACCTGGGCTTCAAGACTGTTTCTTATGTATAGCGCTACCCCTCCTCCTCTTCTGTCCTGCCTGTCTTTCCTATACAGTGTATACCCACAAATATTATATTCGTCCCCATCACTCTCAGTCATAATAGGCAGTTTAATTGCAAAGTAGTAGCTGGTTCGGGGCTTTGATAAATGATAATGTAGGTATGAAAATTCACTTCTCAGCTCTCTCGTCTCCCGGAGGGGATAGGGTGTCAGGGATGAAGGCAGCGTGGAGCAGTGCGAAGAGTCGCTTTGCTGAGGGCTGCATGTATATTAACAGAGAGAAGGGATTCTGACGAAGCTGAACTCACTTCCCTGGGTTCTGGAGGCTGGCTGCACCATGCTCAAACTTTCACTGCTCTCTGTCTTTCACACACATGCACGTTGGCCAAGGAATCAACATTAATTTATTAAGTTTTGTGTGATTCTGACCCTAGTCGTGAGGTTCAAAGTACTGTAACCACAAATGCTGACAACCCTGGCTCTTTTGCATATTGGTTAAGGTGCTCTCTTGTAGTGCAGGGCTGCTGGTTTGTGTCCAGCCTGTTACAGTGGTACCATCACCTGGACCTCATGGATCAGTTTCAGCCAGATGAGATGCATACGAACCTGACTCCTTGTCATAGTGGTCACAGTGGTACCTCTATTATCTCGCTTGCAGTGTCTGAGGAGGTCAGTACATTTCACTGCCTATATAGAGTAAGTGTTCTGTGTGACAATGTCATACCTCTATTATGATGAATATTCATTTTCATCATAATATTAATTTGGATTTGCACCTCTGGTACTGAGTCGCAACAACAGCATTTTCTTCCTGTATACCTGAGAGTCCCATCTGAAAGTCCTCTCTCTCTCTCTGATAGTCACTGTGGTAAATGATGTGTAAGATTGTGTATCTGCCTTGTCTTCAAAGCCACGTTTCATACCATATCAGTACAAGGTATAAGGACAGCCACACATTTTACAGATACCAATATAAACAGATTAAACATGCAGCAGTGAGCTAGGGCACAGCCCTGTCCAATATGCCCATCTGTTGCCCACACTAAATATCTCTAAACACATGTGAAGAATAAATAGAGCCCTGCTTCTGCTGCTCAACTTGGACTGAAAGAGATCACGTCTGCTCTGGGCTCGCTGGCATGGCAAACGGCTTTCTTCTCTGAGATTTCCGTACAGTTAGACAGTCTTTGCATGGCTTGCCTCAGTTCAGCAAGGTGTTCCAGAAACCAGAATCAGCAGCCTTCCAGCACCCTGACAGTGGGGGTGTTCCCATGTGTGGTTATTTACACGTGAAGTTGCGGGGCATGTGCATGCTTAGAAGAACAGCTCGAGAGGACCAGGTTTGTGGCCGAAAATAAACCCGAAATATAGAGGGCCATCTTTCATTTGGTTCGAGCACAATGTTTCGACTAAAATTAGAACATGCATGGAAACTCGTCCATTGTCTCATTTGCCTAATTTATGTAAAATAATATTTGATTAATTGTAATTTTCCTGAAAATAATGAATCTTCCCTTCCCTTCCTTTTCAAACATGTCAACCAATTTGTTCTGCTCGATTTTGTGTCAGATTCATCTCCTTTATATATATATATATATATATATATGATATTCTGTGTCTTCCCTCTCTCTCTCCTCTCATCTCCCTCAAATATATTCTTTTGTGGGTTCATATCCTATAATAGTCTATAATAGTAAGAGATCACTCAACAAAGACACGGAGAGAGTTTTCGTAGATTTAATGACGCACTGGCAGTTACAGAAAACAATTATTCCATCTAGGGTTTCTGTGACGTCATAAATTGCGAAGGTCAGGTAGTTCATAAACTGTCACAGAACCCCGAGATGGAATTGTTTTCCTGTAACTCACTGAAGAGGCCCCTCTATTTTTTTTAACAAAATACATTGAGTGACTTCTCCGGGGAGATAAAAAATATTATGAAGACTAGGTTCAACAGTACAAGCTGGGATTTTTTCAAACACTGCTTGTGCTCCAAGTGCGTCATGTTTTTTAAACATAGTGTTTCAGTGCTGTCATTATCTTTTAGTGCTTCAGCTTGATTTGGATGATTGCCTTTACCTTGTTTTAATTTTCCGTTCCTCTCCAGTTTCTCTGAGATACAAATGTACCAGTTTGACATATTTTTTTTTTTTAACATATTCTCATTTTGTTGATCATTAATGAACATTTCTGTACTGTGGGTGTTGTTGAGTGACTGAAAATGAGACATATATATTATTTCTTTCTTTCTTTTGTTATTGTAGTAAAAGCATTTATTCTTTAACCCCTTAATTTCCATTATCTAGTTGGCAGTGACAGAGTGTTGGGAGCTTTCTAAATATTCATTGTCCAAAGTATTAAGGATGCATAAAAGCCTCATTTTGAAGGTTTCATTTTGTTGCATGGGTATGGTGTTGCATCATTACTGATTACAAACACCATTCTCAAAGTCAAACTGCAGATGTATTGTTGGCTCAACCACTGAGTTTATCTTGAGCAGTTTGAAATGTATTACACTGTGAAATCAATGAGACAAGGCTCTGAGTGTGTTGCCCAGAGCAGGCTATAATTAAGTGGAATTAGAGGTATTTCATGGGCTGTGCTCCTCATCTCTCCAGGGAGGCAGTTTGGTGGTACGGTTGGAAACTCACGAGAAACCTAAAAAATTTGAGCGAAGAATCAGGTGTCATCCTCCAAAGTGTAACCCCCCCCCCCACCCCCCCCCCCCCCCCCCCCCCCCCCCCCCCCCCCCCCCCCCGTGACGGTATGTGCGTAGTTACGAGTTTAATAATGTAACATCTCTTTTTGCTCAAATTATTACATTGTAGAGAAAAAAAATATATATCTTTTCAATAAAATATATCATCTTCTTCTTTTCTTTGTATTAAAAGAAGTTATTTGCCCAGGATGTATTCAATAACTGTCTCTCTATCTCAATTTACATTTTTCTGTGCCAAGTTTCACAGCTGCTCCAGGGTCTCGCAATACACATTAACCCATTGCTTACCAAATTAATTTTCTTTGAAAAAAACTGAACGCAATTTTTAGGCTTCAGTTCTTTGTTGTATTGAGGTGTCTTAAAAGCATCTGTAGGGCTATATTTGCTGAATTAAAAGTTACACTTAGATGTATGATTTGTGGTTAACAGAATTAGAATAAGTTCTCATAGTCATAGCCAGACAAATAACATATTTTCCACAAGCTGCAAGAACACAGGGCTTATTTGTTTCAAAGAGCATTTTGTTCTTTTTGAAACCATCATTGAACCAGATTGAACAGCCAATCACAGTGTGTATTACACCTGTACAGAACGTCTCATAGCCTGGAACACAGTGTGGATTGGATTATCCCCAGGCTCTTCATCTTGCTGGTAGCGCGATTTAACCGTGCCAGGTCAACCCTGACAAAGTGAGGGCATAACTAAGAAAGAAAGAAAGAAAAAAAGAAAGAAAAAAATCAAGTGGAACGAAAAGTAACTAATAATATTTAAAAATAATCTAATAATAATATTTATAATAATAATAATAATAATAATAATAATAATAATAATACATTTTCCACCTGCTGGCGATCTGCTATCCATTTTATCAGGTCCTCAGAAGAGAATGGCGCTGTCCATCAGCTCTGGTGCTGAAACTGGCACTTTGCTGCCTGCCTGCCTGCCTGCCAGCCAGTGTGGTTACATTAAACAGATCTGTTGAAAGAGGGGTCCAGGTCTCTGTTCCCCTGCCTGAACGGTTGCCCTGGAGCAGGCATGTTTGAGCTGCTCCTTGCTAGATACAGCCTTGTCCTGGGCTGTGTGCTGCATTCTTTATTAGCAGCAGAAGGATTTCAGAGATGGGCGCTCACTCACTTGAAGCAGGGCAGCTGACATTCCATTTCAGAGAGAGATTAACATGATCACATTTGAATGTACAGCCAGTCTGATGATGACTCATCATTACAGGTTCATTATACCCATCCTGTCTGTACACAGGGAAAGGGTTTTGATCATCTATGTGCATAGAGCAATGGATTGCATAGCAGTTTCACCCATTCCAGGTTTTACTATGAGCTTGGTTAGCCACAGTGTAATGGTAACAAGCTCAGGTGTGTCTTATTCACTTATAGTAAAACCAGGAATGGATCAAAACTGCTACGCAATAGGGGTCTTGTTGCTATCCCTGTGCATCTCAGCCAGAGACTAACTGTAGTGAACAGGCAATATATTGGGGTACTGCTCTTCAGGTTTTTTTGCCAGCCATAGGCACACAAATAATCAATACATGCGGGAAGACAGAAACACAGAGGGACAAAGTTACTCACAAATGTTATGTTTGAGTTACCCACTTAGAACCGTCATGTTTTAAGTGTATCCAATACATAATTAACAATTTTCTCATGATGACAGCTTGAAGTAAGTTCCTTTTTTTGTTTTATGGAATACACATTGCTGTTATTGAGGGCAGCTCTCAATCTGAGACTTGGCAAAGTCACTACTGTGATGTCACTGCACAGACTAGTCATTGAAATATAGCAAAATGACCCTCATTTTACAGAAAAAATCTATTGCCTGTTTGGATGAGCTATAAAAATGTTGGTGGGTGGAAGTGGGAAGGACACTTTTTAAACAATTCAAAATAAAAACTCTGTGTTTTAAATGTTATATCATATATTTGCATATTGTACATTTAACTACAATTTTCTACATATGTGCTTTGTCTCTGTAAATAAGTTAGTAAAATAAAAATGCAAAATAAAAATAAAGAAAAAACAACCCCATCATATTATTTAAAATCACACGCACACATCTCATAACAACAGTACTGCGCGAGTTAATTGGTGCAGTCAGAACTGAAACAGACAACATGAGCTGTATTCGAATGATCTGACTGTCGTTTAGAGGTGGGGCTCTCCCTAGTGTGGCCCGGTACCAGCTTGCTGGCTGGCATTCCAGTCCTAATGAAGGTATTAAGTGTTCGCAGACTTTTTGTTGTGCTGTGAAACTGCAGACTCTCTATTAACCTTTAATCCAGGATTTTGGAAAACTCCCCCCCCCCGCTACTACTGAACCACTGAAGTATAGAAGAATGTTTTTATTTTAAAAGATATTCAGACTCAGCCATTTCAAATCCACTGAGTTTGATTGTGTTGGGCCCGGCTGCAGCTTCAGAAATAATTAGTTTGGTTACCTGTGCTGCTGTTGGACAGACAGCCAGGCCGTCTTCTTGTGGTTACGAGTCGACTCTGACCCCTGGGTATAATGCATGGTAAAAAGGTTCTGACAGAGAGATTTAATGAGTATCTCTAATGCCTCCTCTAATTCCTCACTGCGTTTGTGCCTCTGCAGTTTGTGTTTCCCACGTGCCCTGCTCGCTGTGCTCCCTAGCTTTGCACTACAACCTCTGTCTTTGCACCCCCCCTCATGTCAGCTCCAGAGACGAGAATGTAACACAATTTTTTTTCCTGGATAGCAAGTGTTATTTCCTAATTGCTTATGCCTCAAAAGTATAGAAAATTGCTATTATTCCCCACAAACTTTGCTTTTGTGACCAGGACAGCGATATTTTGAAATTTACCCATTTCCAATGAGAAAACGGTCTTTTCATTCACATAAAGTCATAAAAAAACAACATATGAATCCAAATTAACATGAATTTATACTAAAGTAATACAAAAATGACTACAAAAGATTTAGAAGTGAGTAGTTTTTCGAGATTTATGATTATACTGTAAATGACTTTCACAAATCAGCCTCCAAATGTTGTCTCCCATCATATTCTCGTTATACTGTCCTTGGTAGCGGCGTTCAAATTCCAGTATATCCTGGTGGAAGCACTCACCTTGCTCCTCCGAGTACACTCCCATGTTCTCCTTGAATTTATCAAGATGAGCATCAAGGATATGGACTTTGAGGGACATCCTACAGCCCATTGTGCCGTAGTTCTTCACCAGAGTCTCAACCAGCTCCACATAGTTTTCAGCCTTGTGATTGCCCAGGAAGCCCCGAACCACTGCGACAAAGCTGTTCCAAGCCGCTTTCTCCTTACTAGTGAGCTTCTTGGGGAATTCATTGCACTCCAGGATCTTCTTTATCTGTGGTCCGACGAAGACATCGGCTTTGACCTTTGCCTCAGACAGCTTAGGGAAGAAGTCTTGAAGGTACTTGAAGGCTGCTGACTCCTTATCTAGAGCTCTGACAAATTGTTTCATAAGGCCCAGTTTGATGTGCAGTGGTGTTATCAGCACCTTCCAGGGGTCCACCAGTGGCTCCCACTTGACGTTGTTCCTCCCCACAGAGAAGTCGGTCCGCTGTGGCCAGTCCCGCCTGTGGTAGTGCGCCTTGGTGTCCCTGCTGTCCCAAAGGCAAAGATAGCAGGGAAACTTGGTAAAACCACCTGAATGTTCTGGAAAAAGGGGTAAATTTCAAAATATCACTGTCCTGGTCACAAAAGCAAAGTCTGTGGGGAATAATAGCCATTGTCTATACTTTTGAGGCATAAGCAGTTAGGAAATAACACTTACTACCCAGGAACCAAAAAATAAATAAAATAATTGTTACACGGTGGAATCTAAGAAGAGCGGACACATATTGTACCTGGGTTGCATCATATGCAGAGCCATAGGAAATACCCATGCCTTTGAATGAATTCAATATTGTTTTATAACTATTATACACCCTCCTAATAGAAGGGAGAATCCATCACTTATATTATATTACTCTTACATATTAAAACAAGAACAATGCAATATTAAATGCAAGAACAAGAAAACTCCTCCAGTAACAGAAAAGCAACTCCTGAACGTATACATTTCCATAGTGCTGTTTTTAAAATTATTTTCTGTTGCACATAAATAGTGATGCAATTTGAATCCGCTTTATGATTGTGTTTCAAGCACCCGTAGAAGTTGCATGAATATTAATACTTGCATTGTGTTTCTATTCAGGGTCTTTTAAGCCTCTCCTAGCACACTAAGCCTAGGCAAGCATTGCCCTGTTCACCGGATCTGTCAAGTCACATATAAGTTAAAGGGAAAGCTGCAATGTCCAGCTTTCATTACCTATAATGACATCCTCCCAGTTTGCTCAGTCTTGTCCTGTATAAAATGTCCTGATGGTTTTTACGTTTCTTTGGCAGGGAGCTCCAGCCCCTCCCGTGGAATCAGAACTATGCAATAGACGAGTGAAGAACCAGCTCCCCCGCTTCCTAATTGCCAATGCATTTCTTTCTTTTTATTTTTTGGCTGTAGAATATGAGAACTCTGGTATTTTTCAGCTGGCTTTCTGTCTGGAATTAATCAATTTTTTCTGTCTGTCAAAGTGAGACCAAGTAGCTTTAACAAAAAAAACTCTGCTCCAGTTTCAACCTCAAAAGCTCTTTACATTCTCTTGATAGTCACAAAACCTTACAATAATAACACCTTCACCTGCACGCCAGCCCACTGCATCCACTTTTGAAACAGCTATTGTACAAAGCAGCCTGAAAACACACAAGGCAAGGCTGTTATAATGCTAGTTTGAAACTGCTGTTTAACCATCATGAAAGTTTATTTGTGCAGTTTCCCTATAGGTTATACTGTGCATTTACCCTGGTTTGCCATGTGTATTAACCCATACTTTACCCTAGCTCTGTTCTCACCTGAGTTATTCTGTGTGTCTATATACAGTATAGATACAGTATATATATACAGTATATATTTTTATTTTTTTACACAAAGTGCTGGTAAACATTATTAGTATGTGTATTTTAACTCGGTTTGTATTTCATTTAATAATGTACCCTTATTTATTTTAGGACCGCTCAGGTACTTTCTTTTTTGGCCACTATAACCCTGACCACAAGGCTTAAGAAGCTTGTGAATTAGCCATCTGCACCTGCTTGACCACCAATGGTTGCGTTTTTAAAAATGAATAAACTGTATGGATAGTCAGGTCCTGGTAAATTATGAATACACTGTATCTACAGTCAGGTCCTGGTAAAGGATGAATACACTGTATCTACAGTCAGGTCCTGGTAAAGGATGAATACACTGTATGGATAGTCAGGTCCTGGTAAAGGATGAATACACTGTATCTACAGTCAGGTCCTGGTAAAGGATGAATACACTGTATCTACAGTCAGGTCCTGGTAAAGGATGAATACACTGTATCTACAGTCAGGTCCTGGTAAAGGATGAATACACTGTATCTACAGTCAGGTCCTGGTAAAGGATGAATACACTGTATGGATAGTCAGGTCCTGGTAAAGGATGAATACACTGTATCTACAGTCAGGTCCTGGTAAAGGATGAATACACTGTATCTACAGTCAGGTCCTGGTAAAGGATGAATACACTGTATCTACAGTCAGGTCCTGGTAAAGGATGAATACACTGTATCTACAGTCAGGTCCTGGTAAAGGATGAATACACTGTATCTACAGTCAGGTCCTGGTAAAGGATGAATACACTGTGGTGGATAGTGGATAGGTCCTGGTAAAGGATGAATACACTGTATCTACAGTCAGGTCCTGGTAAAGGATGAATACACTGTATCTACAGTCAGGTCCTGGTAAAGGATGAATACACTGTATCTACAGTCAGGTCCTGGTAAAGGATGAATACACTGTATCTACAGTCAGGTCCTGGTAAAGGATGAATACACTGTATCTACAGTCAGGTCCTGGTAAAGGATGAATACACTGTGTGGATAGTTAGGTCCTGGTAAAGGATGAATACACTGTATCTACAGTCAGGTCCTGGTAAAGGATGAATACACTGTAGGTCCTGTTAAAGGATGAATACACATCTACATTCAGGTCCTGGTAAAGGATGAATACAATGTATCTACAGTCAGGTCCTGGTAAAGGATGAATACACTGTATCTACAGTCAGGTCCTGGTAAAGGATGAATACACTGTATCTACAGTCAGGTCCTGGTAAAGGATGAATACACTGTATCTACAGTCAGGTACTGGTAAAGGATGAATACACTGTATCTACAGCCAGGTCCTGGTAAAGGATGAATGCACTGTATCTACAGTTAGGTCCTGGTAAAGGATGAATACACTGTATATACAGTCAGGTCCTGGTAAAGGATGAATACACTGTATCTACAGTCAGGTCCTGGTAAAGGATGAATACACTGTATCTACAGTCAGGTCCTGGTAAAGGATGAATACACTGTATCTACAGTCAGGTCCTGGTAAAGGATGAATACACTGTATGGACAGTCAGGTCCTGGTAAAGGATGAATACACTGTGTGGATAGTCAGGTCCTGGTAAAGGATGAATACACTGTATCTACAGTCAGGTCCTGGTAAAGGATGAATACACTGTATGGATAGTCAGGTCCTGGTAAAGGATGAATACACTGTATCTACAGTCAGGTCCTGGTAAAGGATGAATACACTGTATCTACAGTCAGGTCCTGGTAAAGGATGAATACACTGTATCTACAGTCAGGTCCTGGTAAAGGATGAATACACTGTATCTACAGTCAGGTCCTGGTAAAGGATGAATACACTGTATGGATAGTCAGGTCCTGGTAAAGGATGAATACACTGTATCTACAGTCAGGTCCTGGTAAAGGATGAATACACTGTATCTACAGTCAGGTCCTGGTAAAGGATGAATACACTGTATCTACAGTCAGGTCCTGGTAAAGGATGAATACACTGTATCTACAGTCAGGTCCTGGTAAAGGATGAATACACTGTATCTACAGTCAGGTTCTGAGCCAGGGGTGACATGACAGCAAATACAAACAGTCACGTTAAGGATGTGGACCGGGTGTACCCTTGTTCCACATGTAGCTTCAGCAACTTCATTAAGGAAGCACCCTAAACTAATGACAGCAATACACCGTCATGTATCAAACACACTTGATCAACAGCATGCATGATACATAATAAACCACGGCTCTATCGCCAGTGAATAACAATTACAATATTAATCACAGTAACAGGCAATTCACTATTACAGCGAGGGTCTACCCTCACATTCAATAATGCTATAAGGGGTTTGTTGAGTTCACCTCAGCTGCCTGCTTCTGCAGTATATTGAACTCAACTTGGCTACTCAACATGACAACTTATTGTCGGTAATTTATCTCACAAAGTCCTCCTCCTGTTCTCTGCTGGTGTTCTGTCTGAATGTGCAACCAAGCTGGGGTTAGTGAGCCCCAGCATGCCCAGTGTCTCTACCATGTGGTGGTGCACAAAATGTACTTTATTATTTATTTATTTATTTCTTAGCAGACACCCTTATCCAGGTCGACTTACAATTGTTACAAAATATCACAGTATAAAGTATTGTATTATAAAATATCACATTACAAGATATCACAGTATAAAATATCACATTACAGAATGTCATAATACAGATAAGAGCAGCTATGGAAGTACAATAAGATCAGATTTAAGTAACAGCAAAATAAAGAATACAGTAAGGTATAGGTAAGAGCAAGTTTGACTAAGAGCAGTTATAACTTATAGTAAATATCTGTTTATATGAGTCCGGTCCAGTAAGAACATGTAGTCAGTATGATAAATGGATGAGAACGATTTCCCAGTAAGAGCAAATACAAAAAACTTGAGTACTGTTACCTATAAGAGTAAAATCAAACACACCATACAGTAAATAGTTATAGTTAGGAGCAGTAGTTGAATACGGCGAGGTATGGAGCAGTTCAGTGCAGGTACAACTGATGCAAGAACTGGTACAATAAATTATTTAAATAAATGGAAGTTTGGTAGCTGAAAGGAATGAATATTTCGTAAGCGATGTAATACTTGATGTCTTCATGGGACAGAGTGGCGTGTCTTGCTAATTTTTGTCTCAGACTTCAAGCCTGTTCAAAGCAGACTCGGTGACAGGGCGCTAACCCCCCATCTGAACTGCAAGGGTGTGATTTGATTGTGCTGTTTCCCCAGCTTTAACGCCTACACAGTGATGAGGTAGCATAAAGAAGACAGTCTGCATCGGCTGATCTGCACTCACAGAACTTTGCCCCTTAAGTGATAACTCAGAATCAATTATCAAGACTCATCTCCAAATCTCATACAGACATCAAACACAGTATACAAAACTGAACCGAGTCTCACAGAACATGGCTTAGCCATGCCAGCACTGTCCCTTATAATAGTTTACCAAGGTATTTTTGAACTGTATTTTTTGCACTGTATTTTTGCAAGTATTTTTTGCACTGTATTTTGCACTGTATTTTTTGCACTGTATTTTTGCAGTTTTCCCATGCTTTTCTCATGATTAACCCATACATTTACCAGAGTTTACCCTGGTTTGCCAAGTTTATCACTATGCTTGACCATACCTTGCTATTCTTTACAAAGCTTGCCAGTGCATTAACATGCTTTCACTGTGCTTTATTACACTTTGCTATATTTTTACTTCTATAAGAGGTTAGAACGTGCTGAAACATATTCGTCTCTACTAAGACTCAGCACATACAGTGCTCCCGCTTGATAAGGAGGCCCGTTATACTGCGGAACAGGTTATAAGGCTGTATGGTCTTGGCTCCCATTACACTAACACTAGTATTCTCATTATAAGGTGGAATAGCACGGCCTCTTCTATGGCTTCCGACTACAGTGTTATAAAGGGGGAGCACTGTGCTTGTAAGAGACAGCAGCAATGTTTCATCTCCACACAGTAGGTTAGAGTTTGTATTTTGATTGGGATCTGATCGGATCTCAGAAGCAGGCTCAGCTCTGGTGTGTTATCTGGTGTCAGCTTTGCGTAGCAGACTCCTACATGTGCCAGCCAAGCCCGCCCTGCTTCCCTTTTCTCCATCACAAGTGATTTTATGTATCCTGGGTTGCAAATAGAGGAAACACCTCTTCAGAATGCAAGTAAAACCCACATCCATTAATTACAAGTATGAAGGCTCTGGATGGTCGGTTATGTGAATACTGTCAACACAGTATAGGACTCTTGTCAATTATAACATACTATAAAGTAGGGATGGCTATCTGTCCATATGCAGAATATTACTGTTAAGGTTAAGGTTAGAAGTAGAACTATCATGTTATCCAGTTCTAGCATTAGATAATTCTAGTATTAAGCAATGTTGGGCTGGGTAAATGAAGGCTTCAACAATAACATGTATATGTGACAAGCAGTGTTGTGTGAGACGAGATGAGATGAGGTTAGGTTAAAAGCTCTATGACAACAAATGCAGATGAGTCTGGCATTTTTGCATCATGGTTAAGATGCTCAGTTATGTGTGTGTCAGCGATATTACAGATCCTCGTTCCTTCCTGTGTTATTAGAAACTTGGCAATAAAACAAGACAAACGTCTGGACCTCTTTGTCACTGTCTTTGGCTTGTGTGTTGCTATGAAGTGTGAGAGGTTTGCTGCAAAGTGTTTGTAGCAGCTGGCTCTGGAAACTTGCAAGAAACCCCATAGATTCAGATTCACTAGAACAGTGTACTGGTGGCTTACACTGTTCCTTTATGAGGCTGTGTGGCAAAGTGGCTGAGTGGAAACAGGTGCAGGAGTGATGCAGTGTGGTAATTAAACAGGCAGAACCTTGTAATCCAGTTTGGAAAAGTGAATCTTTATTTTACATTCCAGGCCTGGTGACCTAAACAATAATCTCCCGGCAGTACACAACAATGTGTACTGCATGGGGTAAACAATAACGGGATTGCAGTCCCAACTAATAAACACAATATCTGACCCACAATAATACATACAGGGCCACCAGTCCTGGGTGCGTGCAGTAGTGTTCGTGGTGGGTGATACAGTTTATTTAGTGACTATGGTGAAGTGTCATTCTGGCTTAGTGCTGGCCCTTGGCGACAGCTCCGGAACTATGTTAGCTTTCTGATAATCTGCAAGACAATTACAAGACAAAACAAACAAAACGCTCACGGTACTTTTTACTATGGAACTGGGTCTCTCACAATCCTCAGTTTATTTACACAAACCAGTGCTAAGGAACAGATTACGATTCTCTATCCCATTTTATGCTGTCACACATGACCCCTTAATAAACAAGTGCAACCTTCTCTCCAGTCTGCGGCTGCCACATCGTTTCTCTTCCGGGTTACTGAGTTATTGCACCGGAGCCTCGCCCCCTTCCAAACCAGCCAACTTCCCTTGAACCCTGGGAAAGAACTGTCAGGCCAGCCCGTCCAGTGAACTCTGTTCTCGCTGCTTAGCGCCCTGACATGTTGGGAGGGAGATTTACAACCTTGAATCGTATTTCTGTCACAGGCTGCCATAAACCCCCTTCAGCTGGTAGCAATGTGTTTAGTAAAGGGTGATATACACCCGGTGCTGTTAGATGGTCAGAATGATCACCACTGGACCTGGGTCTGGACACATTTATCTAGCTGCTGTAACTTTTTAAATGATGTACTCATTTGTGCTGTTCATATCATGTATTAAACCCATTTACCTCATGTAAATAAGGCTGTTTCCTTAACTAAAATCATTGAAACGTTACACAAACTGCATGGTTTGAACTTTATTCATTTGATGGATTGAGATACTCTGGAAAGCTGAGGTACATAAGAACATAAGAACATAAGAAAGTTTACAAACGAGAGGAGGCCATTCGGCCCATCTTGCTCATTTGGTTGTTAGTAGCTTATTGATCCCAAAATCTCATCAAGCAGCTTTTTGAAGGATCCCAGGGTGTCAGCTTCAACAACATTACTGGGGAGTTGATTCCAGACCCTCACAATTCTCTGTGTAAAAAAGTGCCTCCTATTTTCTGTTCTGAATGCCCCTTTGTCTAATCTCCATTTGTGACCCCTGGTCCTTGTTTCTTTTTTCAGGCTGAAAAAGTCCCTTGGGTCGACACTGTCAATACCTTTTAGAATTTTGAATGCTTGAATTAGGTCGCCATGTAGTCTTCTTTGTTCAAGACTGAACAGATTCAATTCTTTTAGCCTGTCTGCATATGACATGCCTTTTAAGCCCGGAATAATTCTGGTCGCTCTTCTTTGCACTCTTTCTAGAGCAGCAATATCTTTTTTATAGCGAGGTGACCAGAACTGAACACAATATTCAAGATGAGGTCTTACTAATGCATTGTACAGTTTTAACATTACTTCCCTTGATTTAATTCAACACTTTTCACAATGTATCCGAGCATCTTGTTAGCCTTTTTTATAGCTTCCCCACATTGTCTAGATGAAGACATTTCTGAGTCAACAAAAACTCCTAGGTCTTTTTCATAGATTCCTTCTCCAATTTCAGTATCTCCCATATGATATTTATAATGTACATTTTTATTTCCTGCGTGCAGTACCTTACACTTTTCTCTATTAAATGTCATTTGCCATGTGTCTGCCCAGTTCTGAATCTTGTCTAGATCATTTTGAATGACCTTTGCTGCTGCAACAGTGTTTGCCACTCCTCCTACTTTTGTGTCGTCTGCAAATTTAACAAGTTTGCTTACTATACCAGAATCTAAATCATTAATGTAGATTAGGAATAGCAGAGGACCTAATACTGATCCCTGTGGTACTCCACTGGTTACCACACTCCATTCTGAGGTTTTTCCTCTAATCAGTACTTTCTGTTTTCTACATGTTAACCACTCCCTAATCCATGTACATGTGTTTCCTTGAATCCCAACTGCGTTCAGTTTGAGAATTAATCTTTTGTGCGGGACTTTGTCAAAAGCTTTCTGGAAATCTAAATAAACCATGTCATATGCTTTGCAATTATCCATTATCGATGTTGCATCCTCAAAAAAATCAAGCAAGTTAGTTAGACACGATCTCCCTTTCCTAAAACCATGTTGACTGTCTCCCAGGACCCTGTTACCATATAGGTAATTTTCCATTTTGGATCTTATTATAGTTTCCATAAGTTTGCATATAATAGAAGTCAGGCTTACTGGTCTGTAGTTACCTGGTTCAGTTTTGTTTCCCTTTTTGTGGATCGGTATTACGTTTGCAATTGTCCAGTCTGTCGGTACCACCCCTGTGTCAAGAGACTGCTGCATGATCTTGGTTAGCGGTTTGTAAATTACTTCTTTCATTTCTTTGAGTACTACTGGGAGGATCTCATCCGGCCCAGGGGATTTGTTTATTTTAAGAGCTCCTAGTCCCTTTAACACTTCTGCCTCAGTTATGCTAAAGTTATTTAAAACTGGATAGGAACTGGATGACATGTGGGGCATGTTGTCAGTATCTTCCTTTGTAAAAACTTGTGAAAAGTAATCATTTAATATATTTGCTATTTTTTTTTTTCTTCATCTACGATTTTGCCATTTGTATCTCTTAAACATTTAATCTCCTCTTTGAATGTTCTCTTGCTGTTGTAATATTGGAAAAACATTTTGGAATTGGTTTTAGCTCCCTTAGCAATGTTCATTTCTATTTCTCTCTTGGCCTTTCTAACTTCCTTTTTGACTTGCGTTTGCAGTTCTGTGTACTCTTTCTGTGTACTTTCTTTTTGGTCCTTTTTTAATGCTCTGTAAAGTGCCTTTTTTCGCTGAATATATTTTTTTTAATTGATCTATTAAACCATTTTGGCAATTTAGTTTTACATTTAAATTTGTCTACTTTAGGGATGTAATTGTTTTGCGCCTCTAGTACTACATTTTTTGAAGAACAACCATCCTTCTTCTGTGGGTGTTTTCTCTATTTTACTCCAATCTACTTCTGTTAGTCTCTGTTTCATACCTTCATAGTTTGCTTTTCTAAAATTGTAAACCTTAGCTTTAGTCATTACTTTTGGGGTTTTAAAAAACACTTCAAATGAGACCATGTTGTGGTCTGAGTTTGCCAGTGGTTCTCTGACCTCTGTTTTAGTTATTCTATCTTCGTTATTTGAAAAGACTAAATCAAGGCATGCCTCCCCTCTAGTTGGTGCCTTGACAAATTGTGTTAGGAAGCAGTCATTTGTCATTTCCACCATTTCTATTTCATCCTTTGTGCTACCCACCGGGTTTTCCCATTTTATTTGGGGGAAGTTGAAATCCCCCATTAGTATGGCTTCTCCTTTGCTACACGCATTTCTAATGTCATTGTATAACAGATTATTGTGCTCACCGTCTGAATCTGGCGGTCTATAGCATGCTCCTATTATTATGCCTTTTGAATTTTTGTCCGTTATTCTGACCCATATTGATTTGGTTTTATTTTCTTTGTCCAGGTTTAACACCTGGGCTTCAAGACTGTTTCTTATGTATAGCGCTACCCCTCCTCCTCTTCTGTCCTGCCTGTCTTTCCTATACAGTGTATACCCACAAATATTATATTCGTCCCCATCACTCTCAGACAACCACGTTTCTGTAACACCTATCACATCATAGTTACCTGTTAGTGCAGTAGCTTCAAGTTCTAGAATTTTGTTTCTGATACTTCTAGCATTTAGATAAATACATTTAATGGTTGTCTTACCTGAGTTGTTGTTCTTGTTTTGATGCGGTCTCCCTTCTGTTTTTTTGTTGATTTCTCCCCCCTTCCTTTCTAGTTTAAATGCTTCTGAACCTGCTCGAGGATCTTTTCTCCGAGTAGACTGGTTCCCTTGTTATTTAAATGCAGTCCATCCCGTCTATACAGATAGTCCTCGTTGTAGAATGTGGTCCAATGATCAAGATAGGTGAAGCCTTCCCGTGTGCACCACATCTTCAGCCATGCGTTTTGATTAATTATTTCCAGCTGTCCATATGGTCCTTTGCAAGGTGCCGGTAGTATACCAGAAAATACCACAGTTTTGGTTTTGTCTTTTAATTTCCTTCCTAGCTCTCTGAATTTGTTTTGCAGGGATTTTGGTCTGTCTCTTCCAATGTTGTTTGTACCGATGTGGACGACTACTACCGGGTCGTCTCCTGTTCGTTCTAGGAGCCTGTCCATGTTCTCAGTGATGTGCTTGACCGAGGCTCCCGGAAGGCAGCACACTGTTGTAGTAAGGGGGTCCAAACTGAGAATTGAACTTGCTGTGTTTCTCAATATGGAGTCCCCAACAATCATGACCTCCCTTCTTTTTGCTGTCTGGTCACCACTGTCAATGGGGTCCTGGATGTTGTTCCTTTCATTCTCTTGTTGTTGGTTCTGCTCATCAAAATTCTGAAGTGACTCAAATTTGTTGGTTGTTTTGATTTCTGGTGGTTGTGTTTGACGAAGTTTCTTTTTTTCCCTGCTTCTGCCTACCTGAACCCAGCTGTTCTGACCTTCTATCTCCCTGGTGGCTTTCAGTCTGTTAGGGGTGATGCAGACTTCCATGAATTGTGGGTGTGCCAGTTCCTCAAGATCCTGTTGCTGTCTCACTTCCTCCAGCTCCATTTCTAGCATACTTACTAGTTTATGCAAATCCTGGATCGCGCGGCACTTTACACACACTTGGTTTAGCTCCGCTGGGTTTTCTCGGATTTCCCACATCAAGCAGGTGTCACAGATTACTGGCTTGAAGACCATGTTGAGGGTTTTTTTTTTTTTTTTTTAAGTTTAGTTTCTTCTGCAGCTGTCAGCCTGCTTTCAAACTGCTTCTAAACTGCTCTGTACTTTTCCACTCCTGTACTTCTCCCACTCGCTGCCGCTTCCATCTTTCCCTGATTCTTAAAACAGTGCACATGAGAAACCCCAGAGACTCTGTCTCATACTGCAGGAAGCAGATACACATTACATTTCTACCTGACCAAGATATGCCTTTTTTGTTAAAGCTTTCAATTTAATCTTTCAGATGCTAAGTAAGGTGCTTCAGCTATTCACTAGGGGTGGGAATTTCGAGTAATTTAGTGCTCCAGCGTTTAAAATTTCAGTACTGGAGTACTCAAACCTAATGCCAGACAATATGTTTCTTCATATGCGCCAAAAAAATTACCACTTTAATACTAAAACCGCCGCGGTTATACTCCTACCTAAAACCACACAGGCAGTCATTGTGATGGTTACGTTGTAAACAACATCAATATTAAAATGAAAGACAACATATCAGATACAACCCAAAAGTTTTATTCAAGCACATCATATCAAACATCTGCACAGCCGAAACGTCGTATTTAAATGAACAATTACATATAAATCACTGCTTCAAAAAATGAAAAAATATATAATAAACTAAACATTTTGAAAGAAACGAATGTGTCAACAGGTATATGCACATACAAAACTGTAAAAATGAAAGTAGTTTTTAATTTAAATCGAAAGTAACACGTGTTAGCTCTTGCGTGTGTCATTCGGGGCAGCACTGAATCCAACTTGAGCTGCTGCAGACAGCAGCTTTGCAGTTTTCTGATCGAAATGTTTTTGCTGAAGCGCTGTGGTGAAATCTCTTGATGGCTGCCTGCTCCAGTAGAGATAACAACGTGATTATATATATATATATATATAGTAGATTATATTCAAAATAAAAACATGTATTAAAGTCAGTCAAAATTAGGGCTTTGTTGCTAGGTGTGCGGGCTTCCTTATTTTCGTGACTTTCAAACGCCATTCGGATATTTATTTGGGAAAAGTCATAAACGGACAACCGTATAACTTTCACCCATGCAGAGTAATTTGTAAATATTGTTAATAATTCAAATATGGCCTCGAGGCTCAAAGCAGGAGACGGAGACGGGATTCAGGCGCTAACAAAAATAATGAATCTTCTTCAGGTAAAGTTAATCAAAAATAGTTTATTCAGGAATCAAAATGCAAGCAGGAACAAAGCAAATCAAAGGTGATCCATCAGTGATCTCACACACAAGTCTCATCTCATATATATATATATATATATATATATATATATATATATATATATATATATATATATATATATATATATTTGGAGCTGAGCTGAGCCGACCTGACCAAAGAAATTACTTCGTACAGCACAGATATGCAGCTAGCTGAAGTAATTACCTTGCCCAAATTTGGTCTTATTTCTCTAGCATGATGCATGGTGTGAGACAAAGCACACTGGTGTTTCACCTTCTCTTTACCAATGTCAGCAGAAACTCAGATAACAAGAAGTTACATTTAAGAACAATGCTATGAGTTTGTCACAATTGTCACAGGCAGCACAGCGCTGTACCCACGCATCACAAGATCGAACAACAAGACTGGGGATTGCAAACTGCTCATATAAATCAGATATATACAGCTTCATTTTAAGACTTCATTAACCCTGCATTGATTCAGAGCTTATATTAAACACAGGAAAATCACACAATGTTTACAGACAGTTTCAATGATTTCTTTACCATTTAAATGGGCAGTATAAGTAACGGGTTGCATAATGAAAAGGAACAAAGGCTGATGAAACAATAAGAGCTTGTGCCATTTAACTGGAACAGTGTGTACCCTGCCTCACACGAGCTGCGTGGTTATCATAAAGAGCCCACGTGTTCCAATTGTATTATGCGTTCTGTGACACTTACTTAAGGCTGGTCCATGCTTTAATCATACAACCATAGCTGAGGGTGACTTTTGGTCTCTCTGTGTGTGCTTACCACACTGTGCTTATCACAGGGGTGTCTCTGGAGCCTGTGAGAGAGTCTGGTCTCTGTGTGTGTGTGTGCTTACCACACTGTGCTTACCACAGGGGTGTCTCTGGAGCCTGTGAGCCTGTGAGAGAGTCTGGTCTCTGTGTGTGTCTCTCTGTGTGTGTGCTTACCACACTGTGCTTACCACAGGGGTGTCTCTGGAGCCTGTGAGAGAGTCTGGTCTCTCTGTGTGTGTGCTTACCACACTGTGCTTACCACAGGGGTGTCTCTGGAGCCTGTGAGAGAGTCTGGTCTCTGTGTGTGTGCTTACCACACTGTGCTTACCACAGGGGTGTCTCTGGAGCCTGTGAGAGAGTCTGGTCTCTCTGTGTGTGTGCTTACCACACTGTGCTTACCACAGGGGTGTCTCTGGAGCCTGTGAGAGAGTCTGGTCTCTGTGTGTGTGTGCTTACCACAGGGGTGTCTCTGGAGCCTGTGAGAGAGTCTGGTCTCTCTGTGTGTGTGCTTACCACAGGGGTGTCTCTGGAGCCTGTGAGAGAGTCTGGTCTCTCTGTGTGTGTGCTTACCACACTGTGCTTACCACAGGGGTGTCTCTGGAGCCTGTGAGAGAGTCTGGTCTCTCTGTGTGTGTGCTTACCACACTGTGCTTACCACAGGGGTGTCTCTGGAGCCTGTGAGAGAGAGTACATATTCATTTGGGTTTGTTTAGCCCTAGCCAGGCCCTAAGGGGAGGTTATTCAGATCAGTTCAGACTGCCAGTGAGTCGAGTTAATCAGCTCAGAGACTGAACCCAGGAAAGGCTGTTAGCCCACTGACAGACTGAACTGGGGAAGAGCTATGGTACAAAAGCAGCCTCACATTGAAGTATGGCATCTCATACATCCCCTGCAATGCCAGCTGTGATGTTAATTTCATTAGAGCTGTCCGTAACAGGAATGAGGACAGTGTTGCCTGCACTGCATGGATAAAAGTAGAGACTGCAGCACTCTGGGACATTCTCATCACGACAGTAATACAAAATGAATTAGAGCTGTCAGTATCAGGAAGAATATCACCATGAACTGCACCTGCCGCCTGTCTGTACAGTATATGTGAAAGGTACAGGCAGAGGGACAGATGGACAGATTGTTTCATATATACCCAGATTCTCAATTAACAATGTTGTTGTAGAATGCAGACCAACACACAGGCAGACATTAAGTACTGTGAAGGAAAGTATTGTAAGCTTCAAAACTACTGAGAAGCGTTTACTGTGTAAGAATCATACAGTAGCCTTACCTGCAGCCACGCAGGGAATCTGCACGCCCCCAGTGCTTGACAGGGCTTCCCTCAATCTGCATCCAAATGGGGGTAGTAAACACATGCAGAATATTTTGACATCACTAAATGAGATATTCACATAAACAGGAAAAAAAACACGCATGGCTTATTAAAGCCACCAGTCAGGCTCAGAGAAATTCAATAGCTTTGGATTTGAGTTATTAAAGGTCGTGTAATGGAGCAAGCATACTGTATTGTTACGCAGGATGGGTTTTTAAGACCTTCTCAACAAGCTTAAGTGAAGATTTAAGCACTGCAGTAGTTGACAGGACGTTGTTTATCTCCTTGTATTCTGTGGAAGCTTGTGCTCTGTCTTCACTGTGGTTTTAATTAAGTGATGCTGTCTAACACTATGTGAAATTGGTCACATAATCCAATTCTTACTGCAGAATTGTCAATAAGACATTTGCAATCACAAAACCTCTAGAAATAATTACAGTAAAACCCCTGTTAAGACGAGGGGCAGTTTATGAATACCAGCCTCATATAAACAAGCTCTGGCTCTTCTGCTGTTAAAGGTTCTTTCACAGGTGCTAATTAGTGTGCCGTGCGGACGAGGCATTCCTAATACAGCATTAAAGGTGATCTAGCTACAGTAGCTAATGAAATTATCCCCTTGAAAACTGCCTTTCACACATTTCCATTCACTATGTCTATAGTTTTTAAAGAAGATGTTACAGTAAATATATTTACTGCAGTTTTTAAAGAACATAGGTATTACTTTCCCTTTACTTTAAATATACATAAATAGTTATTGTGCCACACTTTGTTAAAGTCATCTTCCATTGCGTTCCCTGCTTTCATGAAGTCCAGCACTTGCCCCTGCTTCTTTAATGCCTGTCGTTACCAGCCAGCAGCTGTGCCTGATTGCTAGCATGCTTTGAAGTGAAGTGAACCTGGAAGTGAATCAATAACAGACTACCTGAAAGTAAATGTACAGCAGTGTGTACACACAGGAATCCTGTATATGACAAATCAATAGCAGACAAAACATGCATTCTGATGCCAGGCAAGGAAAGAGTTTGCAATGACTGTGGGGTGCTTGAGTGCTGAAAGGGTTGGCAGTGCTATGGAGTGTGGGTGATGAGAGGGGGGTGGGAGATGTTAATGTTTTGAGTTTGGGGTGCGCGTGTGCTGAAAGGGCTGGCAGCGCTGTGGAGTGTGTGTGATGAGATGGGGGTGGGAGATGTTAATGTTTTGAGTTTGGGGTGCGCGTGTGCTGAAAGGGCTGGCAGCGCTGTGGAGTGTGTGTGATGAGATGGGGGTGGGAGATGTTAATGTTTTGAGTTTGGGGTGTGCGTGTGCTGAAAGGGCTGGCAGCGCTGTGGAGTGTGTGTGATGAGATGGGGGTGGGAGATATTAATGTTTTGAGTTTGGGGTGTGCGTGTGCTGAAAGGGCTGGCAGCGCTGTGGAGTGTGTGTGATGAGAGGGGGGTGGGAGATGTTAATGTTTTGAGTTTGGGGTGCGCGTGTGCTGAAAGGGCTGGCAGCGCTGTGGAGTGTGGGTGATGAGAGGGGGGTGGGAGATGTTAATGTTTTGAGTTTGGGGTGTGCGTGTGCTGAAAGGGCTGGCAGCGCTATGGAGTGTGTGTGATGAGATGGGGGTGGGAGATGTTAATGTTTTGAGTTTGGGGTGTGCGTGTGCTGAAAGGGCTGGCAGCGCTGTGGAGTGTGGGTGATGAGAGGGGGGTGGGAGATGTTAATGTTTTGAGTTTGGGGTGTGCGTGTGCTGAAAGGGCTGGCAGCGCTGTGGAGTGTGGTGTGATGAGAGGGGGGTGGGAGATGTTAATGTTTTGAGTTTGGGGTGTGCGTGTGCTGAAAGGGCTGGCAGCGCTGTGGAGTGTGTGTGATGAGAGGGGGGTGGGAGATGTTAATGTTTTGAGTTTGGGGTGTGCGTGTGCTGAAAGGGCTGGCAGCGCTGTGGAGTGTGTGTGATGAGAGGGGGGTGGGAGATGTTAATGTTTTGAGTTTGGGGTGCGCGTGTGCTGAAAGGGCTGGCAGCGCTGTGGAGTGTGTGTGATGAGATGGGGGTGGGAGATGTTAATGTTTTGAGTTTGGGGT